>NC_043705.1:98832405-98947672 GCF_006229205.1 Suricata suricatta | reverse complement strand
GGGGGGGTTGAGGGAGAGGGAGAGGAAGGCCCAGCCTTTCCTTCGGTAGAGCTTTGTTTAGGCTAACCATCCTTTCCTCTGGCTTTCTGTTCTCACTTGAGAGAAACACAATGGCCCCAGGCCTCAGGAGTGTCTGAACAGGTCTGAACAGGATGCTCCAGTTTGTGGTAGAAGTGGCGGGTGCAGGCTCCCAGGGCTGGTGGGGGGAGGGGAGACAAGGCCTGAACTGAGCTCCAGGCCTCTGCCTGGGGCTGGACCGCTCCCTGCTTCCTGGCTTGCTTCTAGTTCCCTGGGTGCCTTTCCCACTGGGCCTCTGTGTCAAGGAGGGAGGGTACAGTTGGTGTGGCTGACTGCCAGCCAGCCTGGCAGATGGCCAGAACCCAGAGCTCACTGGGAAGGAGCATAAACAAGGCCCCTGGTGGGCAGCTGTGACCCAGAATCTTCCCGCAGAAAAGCAGAGAGGAGGGAGGCAGAATCCCAGGAGGACCCTTTCCCCAATACCCCAGGCTGCCTGGGACTCAGGCATCAGCGAAGGAGAGTAGGGGATTCCTTGGGGCACTAGGCAGGCAGCTGTCACAAAAAGGGCTGCATGAACCCACTTTTAGGGGTCTTTTAGCTCCAACCTTCTGAAACTCTGTGATTCTACGACTGTATGCTTCAGCTTTCCTCACTGTAGACTTTGCTCTCTACAGAGGACATCTGTGGTTTTCCCTTGCCTGGAATCCACTCCACTCCTTCTATTAGTAGCATCCTCGTCATCTTTCCAGAAACCACCCCTCCTCCACTCTTAGTCCATGCAGTTTGGGTGAGGCTGACCTGGCCTTTCTACCCACCTGGCTCCGGGGTGGGCACGCGTGCTAGGCATCGCGGGGCTCATCAGCCAATTTCTTCTGCCTCCTGGATCCAATGAGACTCGATCCAAGGAATTTTTCTGGAACTCTTGGGGAAAAAGGCACTGCCAGCAATTGGCATGGTGCACATCTGGAGCTGCTGGAGACCATCTGGCCATGACAGGGGAGGAGCTTTCCTGAGAATGAAGCCATCACAGAAAACAGCCTGGAATGAGAGCGGGGAGGAAGAGTGGAATGGATTAATTAATTAACTGATGTGTATAAGAGAGAGATCCAGACCTGAGATAACAAGATGCAGCTTTAACTGATGCAGTATCCAATCCCTGGGCTTTTCTTCCTTCCTTCCTTCCTTCCTTCCTTCCTTCCTTCTTCCTTTCCTTCTGTCTTTCTGCAAGCTCTAAAATGCAGTATCCAATCCCTGGGCTTTCCTTCCCTCCTTCCTTCCTTCATTCCTTCCTTCCTTCCCTTCTGCCTTCCTTTCTTCTCTTTCTTTCTGCAAGCTCAATGCCCAACATGAGCATTGAACTCACAATCCTGAGATCAAGAGTCACATACTCTACTAAGTCAGCCAGGTACCTCATAATCCCTGAATTTTTCAATGAAGTGGTCAAGGATATGCTACTATAGCACCAAAATTATCTGGGGCAGAAGGCATTTTAATTCTTGATGTGTCTTATCTGCCTAAATGCAGAGCTTCCCCAAAGAACTCATTGTTATAAACCCCCTCTGGGAAGCAAAGAGGGAAGACTAACTCAGGACTAGAATCACCACACCTAAAGGACACTATCGCAAAACCATCATCTCATCGGTTCTCCTAAGGGCTCAGTTATCTTTCCTCAAAGTCACTTGTTTACCTGGAAGTGCCCTTCTCCCTCCTCTCAATCCCCTATGAAATCCCCAAATTCTAACCACCTCTTGAAGTCATTTTTTCTGTGATCAAATCTGTCTTTTTTCAGTTTAATTTGCAGGCCTCCAAAATGAACCTAAG
The DNA here is from genome assembly GCF_006229205.1 of Suricata suricatta. Lineage (NCBI taxonomy): Eukaryota > Metazoa > Chordata > Mammalia > Carnivora > Herpestidae > Suricata > Suricata suricatta. The sequence continues at coordinate 98,945,833 of NC_043705.1, read as the reverse complement.
AGCGTACAGGAAAAGTTTTATTTAAGCAAAAATCTCCCTCTGACAACAGCTTCCATGACTGCAGCATTCCATACAAGTCTATGATTTACTCTATAATTTACCTAAGAAGTAAATTTACTCATCTATTTTTTTAATGTTTTATTTATTATTTTTGAGAGAGAGAGAGAGAGAGAGAGAGAGAGACAGAATGCGAGTTAGAGAGGGATAGACAGAGAGGGAGACACAGAATCTGAAGCAGGCTCCAGGTTCTGAGCTGCCAGCACAGAGGCCAATGGGGGCTCGAACTCACAAACTGTGAGATCATGACTTGAGCCGAAATTGGACACTTAACAGACTGAGCCACTCAGGCACCCCTACTCATCTATTTTTTAGGAGAGAGAAGCCAGCAGTGACCTGAGTCTCCGAAGACCTGCCCTGGTTGTCTGAAATCAGAGGGACTGGCCCATGAAGACTCAGAGGTCAGAGGTCCTGGCTGCAGCCCTGCCCTGCCCGTATCCCCAACAAACACCCTAAGTAGTCATCGTCAGTGCCCAGACCTACAAAGGGAATGGCACAGGTCCCAGTGATGTCCTTTATTGATTCATTTGTGGTGTGCCTGGGAGGCTCAGTCGATTAAGCGTCTGACTTTGGCACAGGTCATGATCTTGTGGTTCATGAGTTCGAGCCCCATGTCAGGTTCTGTGCTGACAGCTCAGAGATTGGAGCCTGCTTCGGATTCTGTGTCTGGCTCTCTGCCCCTGCCCTGCTCATGCTCTGTCTCTCTGTCTTTAAAAAATAAATAAACATTAAAAAAATTAATTATTGATTCACTTTAAAATTCACCACTCACTTATGAAGCACCAGCTGTGTTCAAAAATGAGGTTCTTTTTGTCAGAGATCTTAGGATTTGGTGAAGAAAACAGACCAGTAAAAGAATTTAATCAGAATGTGATTAGGGGGCGCCTGGGTGGCTCAGTCAGTTAAGCGTCTGGCTTCGGCTCAGGTCAGATCTCACGGTTCGTGGGTTCGAGCCCCACGTCAGGCTCTGTGCTGACGGCTAGCTCAGAGCCTGGAGCCTGCTTTGGATTCTGTGTCTCCCTCTCTCTCTGACCCTCCCCTGATCGCACTGTCTCTCTCTGTCTCTCAAAAATAAATAAAAAGCATTTAAAAATTAAAAAAAAATGTGATTAGTTGCTATGCCAAAAATAAGCACAGTGAAGAGGCCTCTACACCAGGAGAGCAGCAGGCATGTCAAAGAAGCTTCCTGAAGGAGGTGACCCCTGAGCTGAATTCCATATGTTGAAGAGTCAGCTGGATGGAAGGTAAGGAAGTGCTTTCCAGGGAGGCAAAAGGAACAGCATGAGATACAAACTCCAGGAGACAGAAGCATCTGCGGTCTGTCAGAGGAACTGTCTGGTGTAGAGTTGGATTGGGGACAGGTGCGGGGGTTCCCATCAGAGAACAGGGCAGGTAGGCTGCTGTTTGCCCTGCTGGCTTTGCTGAGGACAGCTTCCTGCATGCGCAGACACACAGATAGCAAACATTGTAGCTCAGCCCCAAACCTGAACCCAGAGCAAAAAGCCGGACTCATGCCCATGGAGAAGAAGAGAAGCTGACAGACTCCCAGCCAGGGTCCTGGGTCGAGGGGGTGCAACAGAGTCCTTGAGTACAAGTATCAGTGAGCTCTTTGCCCACAGAGAAGGCTTGGATCTTTCTGTTGGACATAACTGTACGCCACTGAAGACAAGGCCCAGAGCAAAGTCTGCCATCTTCTCTCCCACTCATTTCTCCTAGAGTCTCCCCTTCTCATCTGTGTCCTTGGGCCCAGGGAGGCCTGTGACAACAGGAACTGTCATGGGTAAAAGTAGGTACTTTTGGAAGCAGGGGATCCTGGGTCCCAATCCTGGCTGAGCTGTTAAGTGTGACCTTCTTAGTCAACCTCTCTGTGCCTAACTGTTCCTCTGGAAAATGAAGCTAATAATAGTACAGATTAAAGAAAGCAATGCAGAACTGGTGACACAATCATGAATTCATTCATTTGCTCTTTTTTTTATATTTCCCTTTCCTTGGGATCTAGATCATTCTATGTGCTCTGCTGAGAATTTCAGTCACACAGCCTTGGCCTCATCCTGGCCATCCATAGGCGTGAGGCATTGACCATGCCAGCCAATCATGATATCCCCTTCTAGGCAAGAGCAATTGGTCCCTAGGGTGGGCTCAAGACTCCCACAGGCTAACCAGAGTCTGCCTTGGGGAAAGATCTCCAGTTCCTGAGCTGGAGAATATGAGTTTGGAGAGAGCCTGTCTATCTGTGGATGAAATTACTTTTTAGGAGCGCCTGGGTGGCTCAGTCAGTTGAGCGTCCGACTTTGGCTCAGGTCATGATCTCACGGTTTGTGGGTTTGAGCCCTGCGTCAGGCTCTGTGCAGACAGCTAGCTCAGAGCCTGGAGCCTGCTTCAGAGTCTGTACCTCCCCCTCTCTCTGACCCTCCCCTGCTAGCGCTGTCTCTGTCTCTCAAAAATAAATAAAAAACATTAAAAAAATTAAAAAAGAAAAGAAATTACTTTTTAGAAGGAAATAGAGCCAAGATGAGGGTGCTAACGATGAGGACAGCGATGATGACGATGATGACGTACTATACAATGGCATGCACTGCTTGATGCCAAATCCACTCCAGGACTTCCCAGTTCCTTGAGGCGAGTCATTAGCATTTTCTTTAAGCCAGCAGAACTGGGATTCCTTTACTTGCAGAAAAATCTTAAGCCATTTGTCATGAAAAGCTCAGTATTGTCTATCGTAAGAAAAGCTCAGTGATTGGTCACTGCTTGAAGAGGGTGAAAATGACCCTATGCCTCCTTTGCCACCACCTCCCTTTTTCCCTCCAGAACTCCTTTTCCTTCTGGTCTGGGGAACAGGCTGTTTTGGCCTCCGGTTTGCAAAAATGGGCTGGGGATGAGGGACATGGTGACCGGAAGCCCAAACCGCACACTATCGGACAATCAGGTTGGGAACTGCAGCAGCCTTGCGTGGGTCCCCAGCCTGGCCACTGAAGGTGGTCTGGATTGGCTGCAGGATAGAGTGGGCATAAACTGGAGTCTGACTGGCCTAGTCTGAATCTCGCCACTACAGCTATGTGGCCTCGGTCATTTTACCTTTCTGGTTTCTGTTTCCATAAAATCAGGACAATAACAGCCCCTTTAAGAGAAGTTATGAGGACTAGATAAGAGAGATAGAAAACAAAGAAACGGGCGCCTGGGTGGCTCAGTCGGTTAAGCCTCCGACTTCTGCCCAGTTCATGATCTCATGTTTGTGGGTGCAAGCCCCGGGTCGGGCTCTGTGCTGACAGCTCAGAGCCTGGAGCCTGCTTCAGATTCTGTGTCTCCTTCTCTCTCCGCCACTCCCCCTCTCATGCTCTGTCTCTCTCTGTATCGAAAATAAATAAAACATTTAAAAAAAAGAAAACAAACAAATGCTAATATTAATGCTGTTACTGTATCCATGCAGTGTTCTAAAAATTTTTTTTATGGTTTTTATTTTATTTTTGAGAGACAGAGACAGCGCGAGCAGGGGAGGGTCAGAGAGAGAGGGAGACACAGAATCTGAAGCAGGCTCCAGGCTCTGAGCTAGCTGTCAGCACAGAGCCCGATGCGGGGCTCGAACCCACGAACTGTGAGATCTTGACCTGAGTTAAAGCCGGACGCTTAACCGACTGAGCTACCCAGGTGCCCCTCCATGCAGTGTTCTAAACACTACAAACTATTAGTCGAATTACCCTTGACAATAGGCTGAGGAGGTAGGTATTATTACTGTTCTCACTTTACAGATGAAGGAACTGAGGCACAGAGAGGTCAGTGTTTCACAGCTAGTATGTGATAGAGCTGGGATTTGAATCCAGACATTCTGACTGACAACATGCTCACTCAACCATGAGTAGTGGTCCAGGCAGGAACTCAAAGTCCATGGCAGAGAGCTCAAGGAAAGCACTTAACACAGGCAAGGGTGCCTGGGTACTCAGTCGGTTAAGCATCGGACTCTTGATCTTGGCTCAGGTCATGATCTCACAGTTTATGAGATTGAGCCTGTGTCGGGCTCTGCTAATGGCACGGAGTCTGCTTGGGATTCTGTCTTTCTGTCCCTTCCTGCGCATGTACAAGAACTCTCCCCCCTCTCTCAAAATAAATAAGTAAAAAACTGTATATGGGCAACTATTTAGAGAGGCTAGCAGAGATGCAAACCAAGGCCAGGTGGGCCACCTAGGAACTAACACCTGTGGGAAATCACTATGTGCCCAGGGCTGAGTACCTGTCACTGCAGCCCAAGAGCCAGGCTGCCTGGGAACTAGGACCCTGAAGGCAGGGCCGTCCTACGGAGTCACTACCAGAGACTGCGGAAGTGCGGAAGTGCAGTCGGGGGATACATCCTGACATCTGCCCTCCCCTAGCTCTCTAATCTGCCAGGACCTCCCATCAGCCAAGCCTCAAAGAAAATAAGTGGGCAGGGGAGCCTGGGAAATGTAGTTCAGCTCTAGATGCTAAGTCCAGCAGGGGAAGGGCAGAGAATGAATCTGAGACCAAACAGTAAATGACATGCATACCCACCATCCTGTACAGCCTCCTCATCAAAATACAGGGCACATGGGGTGACTGGGTGGCTCAATCAGTTGAGCATCTGACTGTGGCTCAGGCAACAATCTCAGGGTTTGTAGATGAGAGCTCCGCGTCAGCCCTATGCTGACAGGTCAGAGCCTGGAGCCGGCTTCAGATTCTATGTCTCCCTCTCTCTCTCCTCCTCCCCTGCTTAGGCTCTGTCTCTCTCTCTCTTTTCAAAAATAAATAAGCATTAAAAAAAAAGAATCAAGAGGCTTCAATGGTATGTAAGAACACGAGTCTGAACCTAGCAGAGGCCATGACAGGCTTTAAGTTTCCCCTCTAAATTAGGTCTAAAGGTCAGTCTCTCCAGAACTATTAGGCGGTTACACATTGCCCAAGGCAAGAGAGACCACCCTTGTAATACCCTTAACATTCCTAAGGGCAGGCCTAGATCAGTTATTGCCTAAGGCTAGTTACACCCTACGTGAGGGTCCTGGGTCCTGGGCCTACTCTATGATTGGTTAACACTCTAAATGTTGTAATTGGATAAACCTGCTGTCAATAATATTGTAAATAATAATTGGACCACTGTACCTATGTCACAATTTCCTGTAACTCCCCCTTCCCAAACTCATAAAAGTCCTACCCCACCTTTGTTCGGGGCTCTCTGGCTCTCTCCGTTCCACCAGCTTAGAGTGACCAAAGGCCCGGGTTCGAACCTGCAATAAACGACCCTTGCTTTTTGACTTTGACTCTGGACTCTGGTGGTTCATTTCTGGGGGACTCCCAAATTCTGGGCATTACAGGTAGAGAACAACAATAACAACAAAATTCAGGGCACAAAAGGACAATTGTGCCATAAAGGGGAATGGAAGATCCCCTCTGTGAGGGGGTGGGGGGCAAGAATTGAGGTCCCTGACTCTGTTCAAGGCTGTGGCAAACACAGGAGTGGAACCCAGCAGCTATGAGCATCCTGTGACACTGAAAAGCAAGGGGAAGAGTAAGTGAAACTCCTGGTGATACCTCCTCCTCTTGGCCTTTGTACATCTGGAAGTTTCTACAGACAGCTCTGCACAGCTGGGTGCAGGACCTGCCCCAGGAAGCAAGCTCTCGTCCTCTTTAAAGGGAGAGCATCCCGAATCACCTCAGCAACCATTTTGAGGTCTGAGAGAAAGACACAAATGCGACTGGAAATCAGGAGGCAAATAAGAGGATGAGGTGCCTCCCAGCTCCCCACGCCTCCCTTTGCAAAGGCCATCATCCCTGTCCCTCCCATTCCCTTCCTCACTGCGGGTCCTGCAAACCTCAGCAGCTGGCACCTGCTGCCCTGGGTGCCCACAGGTGACTGAATGAACAAGGGCAGAAAATCCAGGCCAGAGCATAGGAGACGTGGAGGCTGAGCCTGTCCTGCTGGGATGTCGTACACGTGGTCACAGGAGACCTGCCCTTTGACCTAGAAATCCGCCTCTAGGAATTTATCACACAGATAACCTTATCCAAGGGCACAGAGACTTCCTGACAAGGTTACTCACTGTAGTGTGGATCATGATTAGCAGAAGACTGGGGGAAAAGCAAGTGGCCAATTTGATTAAACAAATCATGGTGCCTTTGAACAATGGAAGGCTCTGTGCTCTGACAGGGAATGAGACCCTGCTGAAACAGACTGATCTCTAAGATAAATTGCTAAGTGAAAAATGCAAGGAGCAGAACGGTATGTCTCATATACTCACATTTTGGGTGGGGGAGGGGTGTTTTTACGTATATTTATATGAGCATCTATTGCTATCCAAATCTATTTGGTTTCTGAATTCAGATAATGAGGGTTAGGATAACAGGAGCTGCTGCCTTATTGGAGCCTTTGACTCCCGCATTTTGTTTCAGATAGCAAATAGCAAGAGTGTGATAGCAAGTAGCTTATCCGAGAGGCTATCTTAATCCATTTGGTTCCTGAATTGGAACTGTGCTTGGATATCCTGAATAAACAGTATGGATGCCTCTATATGTGTAAACCTCTCATGTCCATGTATACATGGGCTTTCTCTGGGAAGATACCCCGGAAGTGGATTAGTGCTTGCTACTAGGGAGGGTAATTCAGCCCTGGGGGGAATGGGGTGGAAGGGGGACTTATTTTTCAGTTTATGTATGTGTTGTAATGGTTTTAAAACATGGCCCCAACATTCTTTGAGAGGTGGGGTCTCTGTCCCCTCCCACTCAGTCTCAGAGGGTTTACACCCTCTTAGACCAGAAACGAACTGTGGAAGTGGTGCTCTGTGACTTCTAAACCTAAGTCATAAAAGGTCATGTGGCTACATATGGTTCTCTTTGTTTGCTTCCTCTGGGACACTCTCAGCTTCTGGCTCTACTCATGTTAGGAGAAGCCCAAGCCACAGGGAGAGGCGCCACTGTGGTCCACGGTCCCATCTGAGCTCCAGCTGATAGCTAATACCATATGCCAGCCATGTGAGCAAGCCATCCGAGGTGTTCAGCTCCGGTCGAGCACTCAAATGACTGCCCCTCCAGTCCCTGTGTGACCACAATACCACCATGCCAGAGGCCCCAGGTCAAAACCACGAGGTCACACGCAGAACTGCAAGAGACAGTCGTACAACGCTGTTTTAAGCTGCTAAGGGTGGGAGTGGTCTGTGTGCTGGGGGCGGATATTAACTGGAACATACATATTACCCAACATACTACTATTCAAAATTAAGAGTATTTTTCTTGTAAACATACAAAGGGCAGTGCTACATGTTTGCTCCTCACAAGGTACCGCCATTGTCTCCATTGCCAGATAAGAAAACTGGAGCGCTGAGAAGCTGGGTCACTTGTCCAATATCACACAGCTCAGAAGAGGCAGCCCTGGGATATGAAACCGAGAGATCTACCCGCCCTGGGTGTTCACTCTGGGGACCCTGCCCCCATTCCGGGCCCACTGTGTGCCTCACTTTCCTCAGGGAGGGGTGTGGAATCGGTGAGGGGTAGAAAGGCCCAGCCCACTCTAAGCCGGGTCAGTGACACAAGGGGTGAGGGTGGGCAGACTTGGTGGTGAGGTTGGTTGAGAGCCACTTCTACTCAGCTCTGGGAAAGCCAGCCCAAAGTTGCCAGATCTCTGAATTTTTTTTTTATTAAAAAAATTTTTTTTAATGTTTTATTTATTTTTGATACAGAGAGAGATAGAGCATGAGAGGGGAAGGGGCAGAGAGAGAAGGAGACACAGAACCGGAAGCAGGCTCCAGGCTCTGAGCTAGCTGTCAGCACAGAGCCTGACGCGGGGCTCGAACCCACAAACGTGAGATCTGACCTGAGCCGAAGTCAGAGGCTTAACCGACTGAGCTACCCAGGCGCCCCGATCTCTGAATTTTTTAAGGGAAGCTAGAAATCAGATTTTTATTTGCAATCTATTCCTGTTTCATTGTTGGCAACTAACTCTTTTCTTTTTCTTTTTCTTTTTCTTTTTAACTGTGCAGACTGAAAAGCAAAACAATGACAAAAGCCTGCCGATTTGCTTCTCTGGACTAGAAGGTCTCCAAGGAATTTTCAGCTCAGACATCTTGACTTTCAGCAGAACCTCTCTGGGGAGAGAGCACAAATCCCAATCCGAAGAGTCTCCTACCTGAGAAAGAGAGGGTGGAGTGATGGTGCAGGTCCCTCAGCCTTCCCCGCCACTCCCCTCCCCATAGTGGTGAGAGAGCAGGGGGTGCTGGGAAGCTGAGCCACAGGGAGCCCAGGCTGGCTCTGTGGGAGAGCAGCCAGGCAGCCCGGAATCCGCCTCATGAACTGCCTGCCTTCCCAGAGCTGTCAGTCTGCTCCCTGGGCACCAGGGGAAACCACCCTGGCCCCTCACCAGCCATTTCTCCATCTCTTCTGTTCACCCCACTGCTTTCCTAATGGGAACCCTGCCCCTGCCTACTCCCCCAGTCAACCATCCTTAGCAGAGTGGGGACTGGTCCAGACTGCTGTCTCTCTGCCCCCCTCCTCAGCCTCCTGCAGTGTCTTCCATTCCCTCCTGAGCCTGAGGCCCATTCCACCCTCAGCTGACTTGTCTTCCTCAGATACAGCCTGGCAGAGCACGACAGCATGATTGATGAGCTAAGAAGCTCTGGCTGGCAGGCGGGTGGGCAGCCAGGCAGAGACATGGCTCTCAAGATAGCAGAGATGCCCGGTAAAGGGGGGTGGGGGGTGGGGCGGGAGCCCACAGCTACTAATGCTACCTGAGGTCCCCATTGCCTAAGCTGTCACGGCAGTCACTTTGGGCAGAGCAGATAACCACAAGGGCCATTGGATACATTACATCACACATAATGATCACTCAGTCATTGGGAGTGCTCCCTTCTTTCCCCACTTCAAAACAAAGACCCAAGAGATTGCAGATGGTGAGCTTCTGAAAGCTAGGCATGTCTGTCCTTCAGTCATGCCACTCTGTCCAGGTGTTTATCATTTGCCCAATCATTCATTCCTTCATTCAAGCATGAAGGTTTGCTATGGGGATCAGTGTAGCATTGTAGTTGCTAGTGCGGTCTTGGGGGGCAGGCTGTTTGCATCCAGGCTCAGTGACTTCCTGGCTGTATGACCTTGGGCGGTCACTTCACCTCTCCAAGCTGCAATTCCTCTCTCAGGTTTTGCCACAGTGGGATTCAGACAGGTCCTACATGCAAAGTGCTTGGAACAGAGCCTGGCTTATAAAAGAGGTAAATTCTTTCATTCATTCAACACAACACCCATAACTAAATGCTTCTGGGGCTATACCTAGGAGTGAGGCAGATGAGTCCGCTCATGCTGTTTACCTTTGAGAGAAAGAAGACTGACAATAAGCAAATAACTGAGCACAAGGAGGGAACAGCATATGTGAAGGTTCTGAGGCACCAATGAACCTTGGAATATGTAAGCATCAGGAGAGAGAGTGAGCAGTGTGGCTAGAAAAGCAAAGAAGAGGGGCACCTGAGCAGCTCTGTGGGTTAAGCATCAGACTTCAGTTCAGATCTTGATCTCTCAGTTTGTGGGTTCAAGCCCTGAATGGGACTCTCTGCTGTCAGAACAGAGCTTGCTTTGGATCTTCTATGTGACTCTTTCTCTGTCCCTACCCCGCTGTTTCTCTCTCAAAAATAAATAAACATTAAAAAAAAAAAGCAAAGGGGACAGTGTAGGACAGGACCTTGGGGCCCAGCAAGGACTTGTAGGCTGGGATAAAAATTTTAGGTTAAGCACTGTGGGAAGTGACTGTGCTTTTGTTTTGTTTTTTTTGCTTTTCAGTCTGCATAGATAAAATTTAAAAAAAAGAATTACTTGCGGACATTTCAGGCAGGGGAGTGGGATAATGGGGGAAATGGAAGAGAGGGCAGCAGAGCAGCGCTCTTGGAGGCTTGTACCAGTGATCACAGCAGATCCGGGATGGTGTGAGGAGTAGAGGGACAGACAGTGGGAGAGAAATTGAAATCAAAGTGTCCACAGTGATTCCTCAGTGTTTTGTTGAAGCAGCTGGGTGGACAGCAGTGCCATAAACTGAAATGGGGCCGACTGGACAGGCAGTGTCTAGCAGCTCGATGGAGGATTAGTACTTTGCTTTATGCAGTAAGTCAAGAATAAAGGGTAGGGGTGCCTGGCTGGCTTAGTTGGTAAAGCGTGCAACTCTTGATCTCCAGGTTGTAAATTCAAGCCCCATGTTTGGTGTAGAGATTACTTAAAAATAAATAAAATCTTAAAAAAAAAAAAAAAAGGAGAGGTGCCTGGGGGGCAGTTAAGTGTCTGACTCTTGGTTTTGGTTCAGGTCATGATCTCAAGGTTTGTGGGTTTGAGCCCCACATCAGGCTCCGTGCTGACAGTGCAGAGCCTGCTTGGGATTCTATCTCTCTCCCCCTTTCTCTGCCCCTCTCCTGCTCCAGTGTGTGCTTTCTCTCTTAAAAATAAATAAACTAAACATTAAAAAAAAAAAAAGAATAAAGGCTACAACACTTACAGGAAATCAGGAAGTGGTCTCCGAATTTAAGAACTTGTGGTCTATTTGGGGATCAGAGAAATGAGCAGGCAGTGACGATCCACTGTGATGCCTGCTGTAATGGGGAAATAGGGAGCATGTACCCAAACATGAGGGAGGAGTCCTAGCTGATCCGCATCAGCCAGGCCCTGTCACCAACCTCCCTGCCTGTCCTCCTCCCTCCAATGCTCCAGCAAACAGCCTTTCCACTCTCCTAACAAGCCATTTGGTTTCCTGACTCTGAGCTATGCACATGCACATGTAGCCCCCTTTCTTCTATCTCATCCCTGTTTCTGTCCCTCTTACGTTCACTGCAACTTAAATTATTGTATTGTGTGTGTGTGCGTGTGTGTGTGTGTGTGTGTGTGTGTGTGTAATTGTTTAATTGTCTGTTTCCTCCCCGAAGAATCCATAAACTCCCAGGGCACAGAGACAGAGTGTGTCTGGTTCACTCCTGGATCCTAAGTCCTGGACACAGCCTGGCATATGGTAAGTGCTCTGTAAGTAGAGAAGGAAGAAAGGAAGGGAGGGACAAAGGGGGGAAAGAAAAGAGGAAGGCAAGCAGGCAAGGCTTAAAAAATCAATGGAGTTAAACAGGCAAAGAGCAGGGGAGGTAAGACTATTCCGGACGTAGGGAATGGCTTGTGCAAAGGCTAGGAGGTGAGAGAACACGTGTCATCGGAAAACTTAAAGGAATGGAAGATCTGCAGCTATCTGCATTTGCTCTGTGGCCTCAGGCTGCCGGACAGGAGGTTCTCAGTAAGCATGGAGGTCTCCTGCTCTCCTCCATGCTGTGTATAGAAAAGCTGTCATAGAATAGCACAGGGCTTGGGAACTTCTAGGGTAGGGCGGTGCCTCATTCGCACACCGTCACCCCATCCACAGTGCCTGGCATAGACTGGCACATTGTAGGTGCCCAATAGTTTGTGGATGTTGAATGATACTGGAAGGACATTCACCCTTCAGCTGAGAAAGTGACAGGATTGGATAATTCCAGAATGTTAGCTCCAGCAAGGTATTTATAACTCAACCTGTACATGTCACCAATGAGGAAACTGAGGCTCAGAGAGGGGAATGGATTCATGCAAGCTCACACAGCAAGTCAGTGGCAGTGCTCGGATGGGAGCCCAGGTGTCCTGATTGCTGATTCAGAGCCTTCCTTATCCTGTCCCCACTCCTATCAATCCGCCTCCTTGCCTCTCCAGCCTCTGGATGTCAGCAAGCAGCAGATTGGAGCCAACAGGAAGTCCCTGAGTGCCTTTTACCAGGGTGAAGGCATTATGTTACACGGAGGGCAGATGGGGGACCCATTAGTGAGCTAACCCTGAGTTCCTGTAGGTTCCATTAGTGCCTCAGATAACCCATTAGCACCCAGTGGAAGCCAGAAACACGGGGACCCCAGAGAGATGAGCCACAGAGTAAGCCAGCTTTGATAATGCCGAGGGAGCAGAGTTGGAGGGACAGAAAAGGGGCTTGTCCTCTTTCCTTGGAAAAGGTTTTCCTAAGAGAGGGTGCCAGATTGTGTCAGGTGTGAAAAAGAACAGGCAGGATCCAGAATCAAGGCACTTCAGAGCTCGAGCGAGTCAACTGAGCCGACCATTTGTACAGATGTGAAAACTGAACAGTGGAGAGAAGGAATTTGTCTCTAAGTCACTTATGGGGAACTTTAGCTATGGCTAAAAATATGGCCACCCATTATGGGGACACTGTGCTAACTGCTTTATATACATCATCACATTTTATTCTACTGGCAACCCTGGGAGGTAGGCAGCATTACCCCAATTTATATGGCAAAACTGAGGCTCAGGTTCGTTAAGTAACCGGCCCAAAGTCACACAGCTAATACGTGGAAGAATCAATATTTGGCCACCTGGTCATCAGATCCTCATCTTTGTCATCCGCCATCCCACTGAATATTTCTGAAGAAATAGGCAGAACCACTATTTAATAAATAGTGTCTGCAAAGCCTTTCCCACCAGTCATGCTTTTACTTTAACCATTTGGAGATGATACTATCTCCCTATCTTCCAGGTGGAAGACCCCAGGCACAGTGAAGCCAAGGAGCCCACTTAAAGTCACCCATACAAATACTGTCAGAACCGGACACAAACCCATTTATCTCCCTCCAAAGCCAAGGCTCTGGGCCACCCTACTACATAAGTGTGACAGCCCCACACTAGGACAACGATGTAAACGGGCCTAGCTCTATGCGTGGTATCTAAACTGATGCTTCTACTTGTTCATCTATTCATTCACTCATTCAACGAATAGGCTATTGAGTGCCTGCTCTGTCTGCCAGGCCCTTGTTTCCAAGACCAATGAGATCCTAGCACTTCTGCAGCTTACATTCTGCAGACAAGACAGACAAATAAGCAATTCCAGTAGGGTAGGGATGAGCATTGGATGTCACGGCATCATCTAGTCCTAGGGGATAGAGAAGGCCAAGCTGAATCTTAAGGGCCAAGCAAGCATTTGTCCAGACAAAGAGAGGAACAGTGACAAGCCTAGCAGAGGCCCAGAGGTATAAGAGAGCTCCAATCTGAGCCACAGCTGGGGCCAGAGCTTTAGGTAGGGTAGGAGGATCAAGGTTGAAGTGGTAGACTTCATGCTCAAGACAAGACATTGGAGGGGTGCCTGGGTGGCTCAGTCAGTTAAGCATCCAACTCTTTTCTTTTCTTTTTTTTTTTTTAATAGTTTATTGTCAAATTGGTTTCTAATCCAACTCTTGATTTTGGCTCAGGTCATGATCTCCTGGTTTGTGAGTTCAAGCCAGTGTCTGGGGGTAGGGGGTGGGGGAGCGCGGACTGTCTGTCTTCCTCTCTCTGCCCATCCTCTCCCAAAAATAAATAAACACTTTTTGACAAAGACACTGTGGAACTGCTGCAGGATATGATGCATTCAGAAAGCTCAGGATCCGGAGGAAGGGTACGGGTGGGGACAGATGCCTAGAGGCTGGCTTGGTGGAGTTGCCAAAGATAAGGAGGACTTTGGTGCTGGATTAGATCTGTGAGGCCAGTTTCCTGCCGGGATGACGGGCAGATGGAAGCATGGGGGTGGGGGTGAGGAACCTCGGAAGAGAGGCATTGAGAAGAGTCAAGTTCTAAGGACCTGTTGAGTATGAGATGCCTGCAGGGCATCCAGTCAGCTCTGTCCAGAGACTGGCTGGAATTTCTGGCCTGGATTTCAGGACTTCCTGGTCTTAAGGTTTAGCAGACTCTAGACCTTCCTACCACGTTCCTCATCTGTAAAATGGGTAATAACATTGTCATAGATTAAATGGATACCAAGCATACAACTAATGTATAAAGCACTTTACATTGTCCCAGGCATGTGGGGATGCCTAATAAAGGTTAGTTGAGTAAATACAAATGGATGGTTCTTTGGGCTACAGCTGCCAAGACGTTATTTGGGAACAGAGCTGATTTAAAAACACAAGGGACTTTTTTTCCTCCCTCTTCACTATTCAGCATTGGGTTGGGAGGGTCAGGGAGAAGTACAGTAATGCAAAGTTCATCTGATAGAGTCTTTACTGAGAGCCTAGCTCCCTGTGGTCAGACACCACTGGGAAAGGAAATGACAACGTTGCATCAGGTCAGGGAGCCCCACACCAAATTTTTTAGGTGGTAAGTGTCGTCAGGGAGACTAGCGGAGGAGTCTGAGAGGGGCTATGGTCTGAATGTTCTGGCCCTTCAAAATTCACATGTTGAAATCCTAATCCCCAAGTGCTGAGTGATGCTATTAGGAGGTGGGGCGTTTGGGACGTGCTTAGGTCATGGGGCAGAGCCTTCATGAATGGCACTAGTGCCCCGAGAAAGGGGGTTCCAGAGAGAGTCCTGGCCTCCTGCTGCCATGTGAGGATGCAGAAAGAGGTCTGTGATCTCTACCGGACACTGCTTGGACTTCCAGCTTCCAGAACTGTGAGAAATAAATTTCTGTCGTTGATTAGCCACCCGGATTGTAGTATTTTGTTACAGCAGCCCCAAACGGACCGTGATAGGAGGTCATGAGGCCCAGGTCATTAGGCCTTGCAGGTCACTGAAGGGACTTTCACTGGGAGACAAATGGGGGACATGGCAGGGTTTGAGCAGATGCATGACTTGACTTGACAGGTCACTCTGGCTGTGTGAATAGGCTGCAGGGGCCGGAGGAAGAAGCAGAAGTCAGTGGTGAGGCTGCTGTGATAATCCAGGGGGCGTGTGCTGATAGGGGCCCAGTGTTCAGACTTGCAGGAGACAAGCCTCATTTGGAGCTGACGAGGACTCCTGAGAGGCTGGTTGTGGCCTTAGAAGGGAGGAGAGGAGTCAAAGATGACACCATGTTTGGGCTTGAGCAACTGTGCTGTGGATGCCACTGATGGCAGTGGGGAGGATACAGGACGGGGGATGAGGGGAGAATCCTATCAGCACGAAAATACCAGACAGTCAGCTCAATGAATAAATGTCAGCTTTTTAAAAAGTTTATTTATTTTGAGAGGGGGGAGGGGCAGAGAGAGAGGGAGAATCCCAAGCAGGCTCCATGTTGTCAGTGCAGAGCCGGAGCCAGATGCAGGGCTCGAACTCACACACCATGAGATCATGACCTGAGCCAAAACCAAGGGTCAGATGCTTAACCAACTGAGCCACTCAGGTGCCCCTAAATGTTTGCTTTGAGATGACTACGAGGCATCTGCGTGGAGGGGTCAACTTAGTGGTCAGACCCTGGAGAAGTCAGAACTGAAGACATCAATGTGGGTATGATGGCCTATGAGTGCTATTTAAAGTCACAGCATAGGACAGGATCACCTAGAGGTGCCTTGATTGAAGAAAGAGTTCAAGGACCACATGTGAGGAGGGGGAGTGGAGCATTCCATTTTGATGCCAAGTAGAGAAGGAACCTGCTTAGGAGATTGAGAAGTGTGAGCCAGTGAAGTACAAGGAAAACCAAGACATTTCTGTGGGAGAACAAAAGCTTTTCAAGAAAGCATCCCACGAAAGAGGAAGTAATACACTCAAAACTAATACTAAGGTGAGTCTGGGAAGGGTATAGCGCTGGAAGGAAGGGAGAAGGTGACTAAGAGAGACAATAGGTTGGAGGACCAGATAAAGTTAATGAGATGCAGGAGGGAAGAGAAGGGAAAAGGAGGGAGAGGAGGTGCTGGTCAAAGAGAATGAGGACGTCTTAGGGGCACCTGGGTGGCTCGGTTGGTTAAGCATCCCATTAAGACTCAGTCAAGATCTCGTAGTTTGTAGGTTCGAGCCCAGTGTCAGGCTCTATGTGTCGCCTTCTTTCCCCGCCCCTCCCCCACTCATGCTCTGTCTCTTTCACAAATAAATAAACATTAAAAATTTTTTTAATAGTAATGCTGGAGATAGGGGTTAAGGATACCACTATGGGAGGATGTGGCTAAGGGTGGGTGGAGGGTGACAGGAGGAAGGGAGATGTCTGAATAGTGAGAGTGGCTTTTAAGAAGTTTGCAGGAGAGAGTAATGTAGGGATCAAGAGCAGGCTGTCTGTCCCAAGATGGGCCACTTTGGCAGATTGGTGATTTTAAAGATTTTTTTTCTTGTTTTTTATTTATTTTGAAAGAGAGAGAGCACAAGCAGGGGAAGGGTAGAGAGGAAGGGAGAGAGAGAACCCTAAGCAGGGTCTGTGCTGTCACCGCAGAGTCTAGCTTGAAGGCTTAATCCCACCAACCAAAAGATTGTGACCGAGGCGAAATCGAGAGTCAGATGTTTAACCCACTGAGCCACCCAGGTGCCCCTAGCATAGTTGTGATTTTAAATAAAAGATACCAAAGGGACAGTCTGTGCAACTGAGATACTCAGACCCTTCTCTGTCCCTCTTAAAGCTGGAAATGACGCTACCACGTGAAAGGCACCCTGCCTGAACCAGGAGGTAAAGAGATAGCCGAAATTTAAAGCCCAGAAGGCTGTATAAATGAGCCTGTTACTTTTCACTAATTTTCCACCCCAGCCCAAATTCTGTTTAGCATTCTTTACTAAAGCCCCCAAAGTTAAGTTTTCTTTGTCCGGTGGATTCCTCAGACGTATTCCCTTTGTTTAGAAAGTAGAAAAACTGCCTGCCTTGGATCTCAATTTCACTATTGGGCCTCCGAGCACACGTTATAAAACGATGGTGTTTTTTTTCTCCTCCTCATCTATCCCCTGTAAATTTAACTCTTAGCTCAGCTGTTAGAGCTTGAAGGATAGAGGACGAGTTTTTTCCCTTCAGTAACAAATGGGATTGTGGGCTGTCTAGACTGATAGTAGTAAATCCACAGGACGCAATGAGTTCAGAAGGCAAAGGGAGAAGTGGGTTGCAAAGCTCCACAAGGAGCAAGCAAAAGAGTACCCTGCCCTACCCTCCCTCCTCCCCCCGCCCCGCCCTGATCTATTGGAGTGTGGGCGGGAAATTAACCACTTCCCACGAAGGGATTGCAAGGATGGGGTCCTGGGTGTGGTGGGCAGGTAGGTGGAGACAACGTGTGGAGAAGCTGAGTATCCAGCAGTTTGCTGAAGACTGCAGCTCCCGAGGGCACTAGGGGAAGGTGGTCGCGAAAGTGGGGAAATTTGGGACAGATCAGTTGTGCAGAGCCTGTGGCAGCCAGGGCCCAGGTGAGGGACGGTGGACGCCACGGAAACGTGGGTGTAGGATCTAACAGTTCCACAAACGAACTCTGGGCTCACCTAGCCTGAGCCACGCCCTTAATAAATGTTTGCTGTTAGGTTTGTTATTTCTGCAGGCGGCAACTGAAAACAGCCGGCTGAACTCCCCGGGGGTGCCCCCCCCCCCCGGCGTCCCCCAGGGGAACTGGCGGGGACGGGGCTCTGATTCCTGGGACGCACCCGGGACTGCCCCCGGCGAGACGCAGCGCCAGCGCTCCCACGCCGCGCGCGAGTCCCCGCTGCTCGGGGAGCGGGGCGTGTCTTCGGGCTTTGCAAAACAGAAAGACAAAAGACGGCTGGGCCGATCCCGGAGCCCAGGTAGCCCCTGGCAGAGCGCGGCCTTTTCAGCCGGTGGGGCGCGCCCGGAGGCCAAGCCCCCGGGCAGCGCCAAGGCGGGAGTGGGGTGCGCGGTGGGCGAGCCGAGGCACCTCCCCTTTCCCTCCGGAGAGCGGCCTCCGCGGCCGCCCGCTTTCCCAGCCCTGCGCCAACGGAACGGAAGAGGCCCCAGGGGCCCGAGGCGCCTCTCCCCCGGGAGCTGGCCCGCATCTGCCGGCGGGGAGGAAAGCTCTACCACACCGCCACCCCCGACCTGGCTGCCCGCCAGATGCTAGGTGGCCTCGGGCAGGTTGTCTTGTCTCTGGGCTTCAGTTTTTCTCATCTAAAAAGAGGCGGCTCGACTCCATTTCTCCAAGGTCCCTCCAGGTTAGAACGGCCTATGTAATGACTTGCCTTCTTCAGATTTGAAAATACCTTCCTTCATAGCCTTCGAGTGGACACTAGGTTATTTTGGCATTTACCCATCCTGCCAACTTGGGACGAGCACTGTTGTGTGAAGCTGTACCCTCCAGCAGGGGTCTGCACACTTTCTCTGCCCCCCCCCCTTGCTTTCTATAAAGAGCCAGAGAGAATATTTTAATTCCTCTAAGCTCTGCTGCCTGTGTCACAGCTACTCAATTCTGCCCTTGTAGTGAAAACAGCCTTTAAACAAGTAAGCCAGTTTGTTCCCATGATCTTGTTAATGGCAGATGAAATGTGAATTTCTTATACTTCTTACATATCTAGAAATTTTATTCTTTTTTATACATTTTTTAAACACGTAGAAACTGGGGCGCCTGGGTGGCTCAGTTAAAGTCGGACTTTGGCTCAGGTCGTAATCTCACTGTTCCTGAGTTCTGGCCACCTGGGGCTCCGTGTTGACAGCTCAGAGCCTGGAGTCTGCTTCAGTTTCTGTGTCTCCCTTTTTCTGTGCCTCTCTCTCTCTCAAAAATGAATAAACACAACAAAAACACACCATAGGAACCATTCCTAGCTATCAGACTGCACTAAAACAGGCAACTTGGCCACACGTGTTGGTTTGGAGCTCCCCCAGTTTACTGCTCAGGCTTTGTGTGTGAGCTTTGGGCTGGTTCACTGGCATTGCTGGAGGTGTTTCTGCGTCTGCCAAATGTCTGCCAAATACCCACAAATCGCAGCATCACTGGGGGGACGAAGTCAGACCACAGATGAAGCTACTGCATGAATGATGTTATTATGTTATTCTTCATGTTGTAGCTGACATGGGTCCCCAACAGAACATAGGGACTGGAGGACAGGCCCCACACTCCCCCCATCTCCTGAGTACTTACTACGTGATAACACTGTGCTAGGTGCTCACCTTGCAATATCTCATTGAATCACCTCAGGCCTAGGAGATAGAAATAACATATTCCCATTTCATAGGTAAGGAAGCTGATAGTCAGAACTGAGTTTTTTTTTAAAGTTTATTTATTTTAATCATCTCTGCACCCAATGTGGGACTCAAACTCAAGACCCCGAGATCAAGAGTCGCATGCTCAGAGCTGAGGTTTGAACTGGGTGTTATGTTGGCCTCCTGGGCCTCTATTTTTTCCTTGTTTTCCTCTGAACAAACTTAGAGTTATTTGGTCTGGCTATGTGAACTTAGACAAGACACTTTGTTTTTCTGGATGTCTGTAATCTCTTTGGTCAAGGGACAAGAATCGTTAACATGCTCATGCGCAACTGTCATTCATTGCCATTTTTCAGAGGAGAAAACCAAGGCTTTTTCAAGTCAAGTGAGGACTGAAATTTGGGCCTAACTGAACCCCAAAATGAGCTCTTCTAATGACAACAGCTAGAGTAACTGGTTGCATAGGCCCCAAATCCAGGAGCCTTGGAGGCCCCCTCCCTTCCCTCAACCCACACATATCCAACATACTGGCAACTTATTTTCATTCATCCTTGAAACTATATCTCGAATCTTTGGGGCTGCTGTGATTTTTTTAAAGTTTATTTATTTATTTTGTGAGATACAGAGTACAAGTCAGAGAGGAGGGGATTGGGGGGCAAGGATCCAAAGGGGTTCTGTACTGACAGCAGTGACAGAGAGGATGGGGTTGAGCTCACAAACTGTGAGATCATGACCTGAGTCAAAGTCAGACCCTTAACTAACTGAGCCACCCAGGCACCCCAGGGCTGTTGTTGTAAGGACGCAGGTTTGAGACAATAGAAGGGCACACATTGCCCAAGGCAAGAGGGACCACCCTTGTAATACCCTTAACATTCCTAAGGGCAGGCCTAAGGCTAGTTACACCCTATGTGAGGGTCCTGGGTCCTGGGTCTACTCTGTGATTGGTTAACACTCTAAATGTTGTAATTGGATAAACCTGTCAATAATAATTGGATTCCTGTAACCCCCCCCTTCCCAAACTCATAAAAGCTCTACCCCAGCTTTGTTCGGGGCTCTCTCAGCATGGATCCACCACGCCGGTAAAGTCTGTGAACCCGAGTTTAGGCCCTGGCGAGCCTAAACCCGTAATAAAGCCCTTTGCTTTTGCATGCGTGACTCCGTCTCCCTGGCGGTTTCTGGTTTTTGGGGATGATAAAGAAATCTTGGGTACAACATTGTAATCTTTTGAAAGGGCAGATCAAGCCTTACCACACCCCTGCTTAGAACCTTGGAAGATTTCCTAGTTGACTTGGATTGAAATCCAAATCCTACATTGGCTACAGGGAGCTGTCATCTAGTCACTGGCTGTCTCTGCCCTGATGCCCCTCATGTCCTCATTCCCTTTGCTCCAGCTGCAGTGGCTTTCCTTTTGTTCCTGACTCTCCAGGGTGTCAAGTCCTCGGCCCTCCCCTGACCTCTTGCAGGTCTTCAAATGGGAGATGGCCCAGTGATACCTCCCCAGCCAAGCTTCTCTGGCCACCCCACCCACCCACTCTCTTATCACAAGCCCGCGTTGTCCTCTTTCTGGCAGTCACGCGATCTGATATTCTGCACACCAGGTCGCTCCCCCAGTGGAATGTAAACTCCATGCCAGCAGGAAACTTGTTTGCTTGTTCTCTCCTCAATCTCCAATGCTTAGCCCACATCTGACATGGAGTAGGTGCTCAACAAATATCTGATGAGCTAATGACTCATTGTCCCTGGATCTCTATTCTCTCAGTGGGAGGTCATGAGCAATTGAGCCTGACCTTGTGCCTGGCCCTCTGTTAGCCAGGCATATGGTCAGGAGACAACCACAAAAACATACCCAGTCCCGGGTTGGTGATTCACTGGCCCCCTGGACAGAGATATGTGCACACACAGGAAGACCAGACACTGTACGTATGTCCAGTTCTGCTGAAAGCTATCTGGGCTCAACGGTAGCTAGAGATAATGCCACAGCTCCTGAATCCGATAAGAAATCCCCATCCTCTCTCTGTCCCTGAGCTCCCAGACTGCCCCTGCCTGAAACACCCTCCTCCACTGCGCCCCCAGCCCTCCTTGGCTTTGGTTCATTCCTTGGAACCCAGTTTCTGCATCACTCCCACTAGGAGGCCTTCCATGGCTCCTCAGACCCCACCTCGATGGTGGCCCATTAGTCGGCCCCAGTCCCACTTTGCGCAGTCCACCGGTTTCTCTGTCTATACCTCACACACACTCTACAGGGCCATTTGTTCTGGGGAAGCAGGGACCTTGTAGTGCAAAGCACAAAGTAGGAGCTCAAGAAGTATCTCTTTCCTGAATAAACAAAGATACAGATAAGGAATTTCTTGGGAAGACATAATTTCATCCTTTGGAGGCCAAGGCGAGGGGATGAGACCCAGAGCCCTTCCACTTAGCCGTGGCTCATTCTCTGTGTTTGTGATTAGCCAGGCTACCTCCCCCTTTAGGGGCTCGAGCTGCCCCATAAATATGGTTGGCTTATTTTGATTTACTGTTAAAAAATTTATTTTGATGTTTTTATTTTTGATCATTTTATTTTGATTATTTTATTTTTGAGAAAGAGAGAGAGTGTGAGCAGGGGAGGGACAGAGAGAAAGGGAAGAGCAGAATCTGAAGCAGGCTCTAGCCTCTGAGCTCCAAGCTGTCAGCAAAGAGCCCAGTGTGGGCCTGGAACTCACGAACCATAAGATCATGACCTGAGCCGAAGTCGGACGCTTAACCTACTGAGTCACCCAGACTCCTCACTGGTTTACCATTTTTTTTAAGACAAAATTTTAAGTAAATTCTATGCCCATCATGGGGCTCAAACTCATGACTCCAAGATCGAGTCACATGCTCTATGACTGAGCCAGCCATCCACCCCGATGCCCTCTCTTGTTAACTTTTTCTTGAACTAGGTCCACTATAGTACACATCTCAATGCATGACATGTCTTCATCTCCCTGGAAGTCAGCTTCCATTAGCACTTCCCTGTGCCACTCTTCTTTTTGTGGTATGGTGTCCTAGAGAGGCTGTAGCCTTCATTTCCTGGCCTCTCTAGCCACAGAGAAGGGGGAACATCAGTTTTGGCCTTAGTGGCCTCACTCTGTAGCTGGGTCCAGGAAGAGCAATGGAGGGGGGTGAAGGCAGAGGGCCAGGATGATTCATCCTGGGCTGGAAGATTCCCAGGCTCCAGGGCAACTGGGGAACCCCCCTGTGGAGAGAACAGACAGTGCCTGCTGTCCTGCATTACAAGGTCTCTTCTGGTCCTCCTGGCCAGATCCCCAGAGATGACACACAGCAGTGTGACAAAGAGTGGGAAGAAGCCAAGGTCCTCAGGAGGAAGGATCTCACTCCAGTGTGTGACCTGGTGAAGGGGCATCCTTAATCTGGCTCATTCTGCCAGTTCTAGCTCCAAACCTTCCCCACCAAAGGGCTGTGAAGTCAGTAAAAAAAAAAAAAAAATCTCAACAGTAGTCTCTCTCTGCCTAAACATA
This sequence comes from Suricata suricatta, assembly GCF_006229205.1. Taxonomy (NCBI): domain Eukaryota; kingdom Metazoa; phylum Chordata; class Mammalia; order Carnivora; family Herpestidae; genus Suricata; species Suricata suricatta. Next base: position 98,923,468 of record NC_043705.1, on the reverse strand, counting down.
GGATTCTAGGTCAATATTAGGTTAAGACAAATGTCAGAAGCACCCAATAAAGCAAACCTGCCGGGGTTCTGGGAAAGAGGCAGAACTGGTTCCCTGATCCAGGGCCTGCTAGAGGCTCTTCACAGGGACTGCCATGTATAGGAGCCTCCAGTCTTTGTGTGTGTGTGTTTTCAATACTGGGTTGGCAGCTCCATTAAAAAAATTTTTTTAAATGTATATTTATTATTGATAAAGAGAGAAACATAGCATGAGTGAGAGAGGGGCAGAGAGAGAGGGAGACGCAGAATCTGAAACAGGCTCCAGGCTCTGAGGTGTCTGTACAGAGCCTGACGCAGGGCTCAAACCCACAAACCATGAGATCAATGACCTGAGCCGAAGTCAGACGCTTAACCGACTGAGCCACTCAGGGGCCTTGACAGCTCCATTTTTGATTCACCATTGAGTTGCAAGGAGAGGGGCCAGATACCTCCTTGTAAAGTTCAATGTCCTATTTCCTATATCTTAGAACAGGGAAGGCAGATACTCCGCATTCACAACTACTGGACACCCACTTTGTGCTCCTGACCTCGTTAATTAATCATGGCACCTTGTCTAACACGCAATGCGTGTTCACACTCAAGAGGAAACCTATTTGCCACCCTGGCCCTAAACGCAGCTTTGCTTTAACCCTACCAGCCCCACAAGGTGGCCCACAGGAATTGTGTCCCCCATTTTGCAAAGCACAACCCGTGCCGCCCTGCAGAGTGGCCCAGGGTAGAGAGATGGCCTTGGAGGCTCAAGGGGGAGGGTGGAAGTGCAGGGGAGAGGTGTGGGGGCTTTGATAATCTCCCAGCTGCATCAACCTAGGCAGTCCCACTTGATCTCTTACACCTCACACTTCCCAGTAAGACTTCACTTGAAACAAAGGGTCCCCTTGCTAACAATGGTGACACACCCTGTGAAATGTGATCACTAGGGAGGAAACAGTACCATCTCAGGCTTTAGCATCTGAATGCCAGGCCTCTCACTGACTGTGACCTTGGGCAAATAATACTACCTACCTCACCCTGTGGCTAAGAGGACTCAGGGAGGTAATGAAGCCTCAGCACAGCCACACAAGCCCGGCCACATGGCCACCACCTGATCCATGGCAGCATGAGGACAACAGGACCAGGGAAGAGAACAGTGTCTTCCATTTTTGATGGCAGCGAGCCTAGGACAGTTTCTCTCACCCTCAGCACAGTTGACATCTGGGGCCAGATTATTCTTTGCGGTGGGGGCAGTCACGTGCTTCGTAGGAGGTTTAGCGGCCTCCCTGGCCTCTACCTGCTAGATGCCTGTCTCCTTCCCTCCGCAGTTGTGACAACCAAAAATGCCAAATGCCCGGAGACAAGATCGCCTCTAGCTGGGAACCACAGCTCCTCTTGCTGCAAGAGCCAGGAGGGTATTGTGGAAGCAGCGAGAACCGGTGGAAGGAATGTGAAAGGCAGCAAGGGCTGCCTCCCCCTCCCTGGAAAACTCCACAGTCAGCGCCTCTTGCTGTGTCCCTGGAGACCCCTTGTTTCTGCTGGAGGCTTCCTTCTGATAAGGCTGCAGTAAACTGTGTGTGTCAGAGTGTGTCAGTGTGTGTGTGTGTGTGTGTGTGTGTGTGTGTGTGAGAGAGAGAGAGAGAGAGGGAGGGAGAGAGAGAGGGATTGAGTGAGGGAGGGACTGAGAGAGGGAGAGAGAAGAAGGGGTGGGGGGAAGGGAGGGACCTGGAGAGGAGATGAGGGAGGAGGAAGGAGGGAGTGAGCGCTATAGAATGCTGAAAGCCACTCCGGTCCCCAGGTCCTCCTGTCTAAACACACTCACACAAGATCCAGCCCTGGGGGCGTCTGGCAGGAAGAAACCTATTTGCCACCTGTCCCTTCTGGAAGTGGGCTGAGGGCCATGACTCAGTAGGCCCATCCCCAGGCTAGAAGGGGCATGGAGTGGGAGAGAAGGCACCCAGTCTGGTCCCAGCTCTCCCAGCCCCTCCCAGACAATCCACCAGCGGGTCCTGTCCACTGCCTGCTATCCACGGTGCCTCTAAGACTCATCAGAACAGGACTCTTCCCCACCCTGTTTCAGCAACCATCTCTGTATCTGGAGACCTGGAGTCACCTCCTAGCTGGCCTCCTTGCTTTCACCCTCATTCTTTTTATCCTTTATTCTGCAGGAGGCAAAACCCAAGACCTATTACAAATGCAAATCAGATCACGCAGTCCTCAGGCTCCAAGCCCTCCAATGAGAACCTCAGCCCTCCAGATCAAATCAGAGGCAGAGCCTTGGAGCATGTGTGGTCCCTGCCCTCTCTCTGACCCCAGGCCTTCTTGCTCTTTCTTTCACCCCACCCTTGTCTTTCCTTCTATTCCTGCCATTTGCTGAGCTAGTCCCCTACCCCAGCTTTAGTACAGGCTGATCTCTTGCCAGAAGTTCCTCTGCCTGCTAACCGCAGTCCTGTGTCCAAGCATTCTTACCAGGCCTTCCCTGCCCACCAGTCTGAAAATGACCTCCTTAGACACTCGCACATCACGCTGTTGTATGGTGCTCACAGCACTTTTGACCTTGTTCCTTTGTTTGTTGGCCTCTCCTGGCCTGGAATCTCCATTCCCAGAAGTCAGGGACCTTGCCTATTGTTAATTTCCATATCCCCAAGATCTGTGTGTCTGCACATAGTAGAGGATCAAGAAGATGTAGAATTGACAAGTAAACGAGTGATAAGATGAGCCCCTTTCACCCTATTGCAGGCTTTGTCATCTGCCTCAGGGAGGCTCACAGGCTCTGCCGCTGCTGATGCGGCAGCAGATGTGACCGCGGCAGCAGATGTGACCCCGGCAGCCCTGTGAAGGGGCCTCTTGGCCCCATGGCTGGTGGAAATGCTAGGATGTCCCAGGTCACAGGGGGGAGGTCACTTGCAGGGTTTGTTACACCTGTCCTGTAACTCTGATGGGCCAGTCATGGCTTCAAGAGTCCCTTTCCTCCTTCCAGCCATCCCTTTGTGACTTTCTGTGAGTGCCTCATTGTTACAATTGTTAGGCTGGCTTTCCTCTGAGGAAGGACGCTCTCGGGTGTAGTAACAGGCCAGCCAGCCGCCAAAGATGAGTGGGCAAAAGGGGCAACGCCTTTTCCCTGGGCCCAGACCCCCCAAGGCCTTTTAGGCCAGGCTGCAGAGCGAGCCACCAGAGGGCGCTCCAGGTCACGGCATCTGTGGCAGCCAGAGGCTTGGGGCGGGAGAAGGGAGCAGTGCATGGGCGGTTAGCTGGCCTTGGCTCTGTCCTGCCTGCTGGGGCCTCTCTCTCTCTGTCTCTACCCAGCTTCCCCCACCCTTCACCTGAGCTCCTCTGCCTCGTCTCCATCAGCAAATCCACTGTGCACCCTGTTCTGTGTTAAGCCCTAGTACCACACACCAGGGTGCCTAGCCTGAAACATGAAACCAGCTGGAAAAGTAGTGAAGACTGCTGAGGATTCAGGCTTTCCTGCAAGAAGTAGAACTGAACATGGTCCGTGGGGAGGGGCCCACGTTCCCACCGGCCCTACTCCCAACCAGTTCCCTTTCAAGCCCCTCACTGCACAGTCACAGGCCATGTGACTTTGTGAGATGGAAGTCAAGGCTGTGAAACACAGCATTATGACTGGGATCAAATCCTAACTCTGGGATTTGAGAGCTGGATCACCATGGGTGTGTTCCCTAACCTCTCTGAACTCAGGCTGCAGAAGTGCCAGCCTCTTATTTTTTTTTTTTAAGTTTATTTATTTTTGAGAGAGAGTGAGAGAGCAGTGGAGGGGCAGAAAGTGGGAGAGAGAGAGTCCCAAGCCAGCTCCACACTGTCAGCATGCAAACTGACATGGGGCTTGATCCCACAACCGTGAGATCGTGACCTGAGCTGAAATCAAGAGTCGGACGCCTAACTGACTAAGCCACCCAGGGGCTCTGAAGTGCCAACCTCTTAACGTCATAGGAGACGACACATGCAAGGTGCTTAGCACTATGCCTGCCATTGATATCATTAGGAAAGTGGTTTGCCCATAGCCATTTGTCAAGCTCAAGTGGCAGACCTGGCCCAGGATCCCCATTTCCTAACTCTCAGGTCCCAGCTCTTCCTGCACAGGTGGGCGGGAACATCCACTGGGAACAGAGGATGCTGCCAGATGACGTCACAGGACCCTCCCCCAAGGGCCTGCTATGGGCTTCCCTGGGGATGCCTCCACCCTTCCTCCTGGGCTGCCTCCACCAGACCTCCCTTCAAACCTCGCCCAGGGATGGAGTTGGGGGTGGGGTGGGAAGGGGGAGAGGTGATTGCAAACATGCTGGGGGAGTAGGACCCCTCACAGGGGACAATCTGTCACTATTTAGCACATACCCTGACCCAGCTGTTCTACTTCAGGGGACTTAATCTTAGAGACAGAATCTTAAAGATGTGAAATAACATAATGCACAACATTTTCTACTGCAGCTTTATTATAATGAAAGTTTGGAAGTAACCTAACCACTCCTTTAATAGGTGACTGGCCAGATACACTATGTGAAATACTAGGCAACTGAAAAAATGAATGAGGTCCTCTTTGGCACCAACATGGACCATTCTTCAAGCTATATTATATTAAAAAGTCAAAGTGTGTGAGGTGCCTGGGGTGCCCAACTCTTGATTTCAGTTTAGGTCATGATCTTGCAGGTTTCGTGGATTCTGCACTGAGTGTGCAGAGCCTGCTTGGAATTCTCTTTCTTTCTCTGTCCCTACCCCACGTGTGCTCTGTCTCTCTCAAAATAAATAAATAAACTAAAAAAAAGAATCAAAGTGTGATAGGCAGGGAAATATATGCACACATATGAATGTACACAGATCATAGTACTCTGAAGGATACACAAGAAACTGATCATTCCATTGCCTGGTTAGCGCATGGAGATCAGTATGGCAGATTTTCCTTGTAGCTCTTTTTCTGACTCTTGAATATTGAAACATAAATATATGACCTATTTAAAAATTATTTTATAACCCTGCTTAATGAAAAGGAAATAGTGGCCAAAGAAAATTTATACAATATATATGAAATTATATTTTAAGATACGATATGAAACTATGTAATATATTTGGGTTAGAGAGAACTTAGCTTGGATTCTTTCTCTGTCTTCCATCACCCTCTTCTTCACTCCCTTTTGCTCTTTATCAGACAGCACTGTGGGAAGTCCTGTGAGCATCCTTTCCCTTATCTGTAAGAAGACCCACTGAGGGCTTGCTTCAGAGCTCACTGTGGTGACTGAGTGACATTCCATAGAGGGCGAGTGGTGATGGCACAGGGGAGTGCCCACTCCGCGACTCTTCCTCCTGCTTCCTGCCTCACCATGCCAACATAGTTTCTTTACTGGGAAATGTGCTGTGAAAGAGAAGGCAAGGGTTCAGTGCCACCCTGTGAGCAGCCTTGAACCTGGGGTTAGTACTGTTTCTAAAATCCTGTCCTGAGGTTTACAGCTCCGAGGGCAGGGCTGGGGTGGGGTGAAGATCATGGAGCCAGTGGTTCCCTGGGTAGAAAACCCCAGAATCTCGGAGAAAAAAAAAGTGTAGAAGGTCTCCTTCTCCACTGTTATCAGTGTGGTTTTAGTGAGGTTATGATAAAGTCTGAGTCTTATGCCTGGCTTGGGACCCACAGCCTACTAGTCAAGGACAAAATCCTAGTAATGATTAGATTGTTACCTTGGCCAGGATTTGCAGTCTCAGCAGATCTACCCAGGAAGGCCACAGCTAGGACAGGTCAACTCCTTCAGCTTTCCCTACTGTGCATGCATGCATATGCAAGCCCCTAGCTCAGGTGGCCACTCGCCCCTATACACATGTACATCTCTCCTTATGTGTACATTCACATTCCTCCACAAATACTCACCCGCATGTACATGTATGCACATAAGCAGGTATGTGTTAGCTGACGCACGTACACTTACGTACACATGCCCACACGCCTTAATACACACATACAAACAAAAATGCACACACTCACATACACCCACCCTCATGTTCAATACATACTCCTACTGTTGTAGATCATTTCTAAAGATGTCTGCCATTGATTCCTTTCTTCTCTGCCTGTGCATGCTTTTGCACCTATCAAAAGGCAAATTCTACTTGCCTCCTCTTGGATACTTGTGGTAGCAGTAACATTCTGAGATTTGTGAGTGACCGCAGAGGATGCCACATGGAGATGATCACCCTGGCACACCTTGCCCAAATCCCTGACCCACAGAATCATGGGAACTGATAAAGCTTTGTTGTTTTAAGCCATTATGTTTTGGAATGGTTTGTTATGCAACAATAGGTAATTGAAACACCCATATATACTGTATACTTATGTTTATATACACACAAACTCAAGTGCACTTACAGACATGCTTGCATACATACACACACCTTTGTACTAGACATTATTGACTGTCTACCCAACATCCATTCCCATTTGACTTCCTTTTTAACATTTTTATTTTTTTAATGTTTTTTAAATTTATTTTGAGAGAAAGAAAGAGTAGGGGAGGGAGGGGCAGAGAGAAAAAGAGAGAGAGAATCTCAAGCAGGCTCCTTACTGCCAGTGCAGAGCCCAATGTGGGGCGGGAACTCATGAACTATGAGATCATGACCTGAGCCAAAATCAAGAATCAGATGCATAACCCTACTGAGCCACCCAGGAGCCCTTGTTTTTATCTTTTAAAGTAATCTCTACACACCCAATGTAGGGCTCAAACTCATGACCTCAAGATGAAGAGTCCCATGCTCAACCAAGCCAGCCAGGTGCCCACACATTTGTCTTCCTGACAAAACTCTGTCAAATGACTGCCATTCCTCCAAGCAGCCTTGTGCTTTGAAAGTCTAATTCCATCCTCAACTCCAGGAGGGGCCTAATTAGTTTAAGTGGCACATGGTGGTCTCAGTCCTTTTTACAGGGACCATGTAACCAAGTTTAGCTTTGACCATGTGACCAAGTTCTAGCCAATGAGGCATGAGGGGGGAAGTAGGATTGGGGCTTCTGGGAAAAATTCCTCCTTCTTAAAAAAGTCACCCCAAAAGCAAAGATGCATTTATCTATTACTGGATTCTTCATGTCTGAGTGTGTGATTTGGAAATATTGCAGTCACTGTGACCAGAAGGGTACAGAATCAAGCATGGTGATGAGGTGGAAAGAAGCAGTGTTGTTTTTTTAATGTTTTTATTTCTTACTGAGACAGAGAGAAACAGAGCATGAGTTGGGGAGGGGCAGAGAGAGAGGGAGACACAGAATCCAAAGCAGGCTTCAGGCTCCGAGCTGTCAGCACTGAGCCCAACGTGGGGCTCATAAACCATGAGATCAGGACCCAAGCCAAAGTCGAATGCTTAACTGACTGAGCCACCCAGGTGCCCCAAACCTTATGCTCTTTAGACTTTTCTGCATTTTTCTGAATTTATGCAAAAAGCATTAGTTAATTTTATCATCCTGAGAAAATGATTTCAGACTTTAAGAAAAGTTTAATCTACATTTTAACTATAAGTATAAAGCCGTTGTAAGAAACTGGGAATAAGGAGAAAATTTCAGAAACAACTTGTGCCTGAGAGAATGTTCTAGGTGCCTTCAGGGTGCCTGCCCTGCCCTTATCAAGAGAGCCTTAGCGCCCATCCTCTGAACCAAGGGCAGTCAAAGAGGTAGAGGGTCATAGAAATAGCTTCCACCTCCAGGGATGGCTAAGCTAGGAGTGAAATACAGGCCGTGTGCGGTGAGAAGCACACCAGGCAATAAATGAGAGGTTACTGGAGGGAGAACTCACTTGGGGTCTGGAGTTCAGTTTCCAGTCTGGCATCCAGTGACCTTGGGCAAGTCTCTTCACCTCTGTGAACTTCAATCTCCTTATCTGTCAAAGAACTTTAATGACAGCAACTGGGATGCTGTGATGATCAGATAAGATAGCTTATCAGTAACCACATTGTGAACTCTGAGGTGTGGCCTTGGTCACCTTCCAAGGTGCAACAGTGCCTCCAAGGCAAAGGAATCCATGCCGGTGGTGCAAATGCAGACCCAAGCAGTATGTGAGTGGACAATTTGGTGGCAGGGCCATTTTTGGATGGGCCTTAAAAATCCCACTAAGCAGGCTGCAGCCTGCACAGGTCTGAACATTATGGAATGTAAAGTCAGGGACGGCACTCTTGCCTCAACTCAAAGACCTGCACAGCCAGTTCTTCTCTGCAGAGAAGTATACCCCCAGGAGGAAAAAAAAAAAAAAAGGAGTAGCCACTACTCGGCCTTCTTTGAATGTCCAATCCTTCGCATAATTTAACTGCCTGCTTTGGATAATTACTTTTCTCCTGCTTATGAGCTTATAGAGGAATAGTAGTTCCCAATAACTAGAGACTTAATAAGGCTAAATTATAATGAGTGTCCTGCAGAATTACACACTGCATTAACACCAAATGAGTTCATTAGAAATTCATTTGGAGTGATTCCTGTGATCGCCACAAGAATTAATCACAGTTAGCCAGCGGCAGGAGAGGGGGAGATGAATAATTGCACAGGGAACTGGATGAAGACCTTTTGGCAGCTGACTTTGGCCCGAAGCAATATTTTCTGAGGGTCATGAGGTGCTTTGGCAGTAAGTGTGGAGGTGAGGTTGCTTGGATGTTGTGGGATCTACCTCCTACACTTCCTCCTCCTCCTTCCTGGCTATGGCCCCTGTCAGTAGATTGGTAGATGTGGGGGTGAACAATCTTCTCCAGTCCTAGGTAGCTAAGGAATCATGGAAAGGAATTGTAGTTCTTGTAAAAACATGCATTCCCCTTTCTCTAAGAGCAGGTGCCAGTCCCCTTTCTGAGTGCCTTTACGTATTGAGTTATCCAATCCTCCTGTGGTCCTATGAAGTGGGTTTAATTGTTAGCCCCATTCTGCCAGTGTGGAAACCCAAGCACAGAAATTAAGTGACCTGCCCAAGTGATGCAGACAATAGCTGGCCAAGCTTGGACTTTGAGTCCTGAGTGGCGTGCTGTAAGGATAAATGATGGTTGAAGGTGGTTCACTGGTCATTCCTTCTTGCTCCCTGGTGCTAAGTGCTATCTTGAGGTCTGGTGGTTTAGCTTTTCCTTCCTTTCTATGAGCTACTCCATACTCTCCCAATAAAGTAATTTTTTGTTTATTACTGAAAATCAGTGTCTTTTTTTTTTTATAGCAGTCTCTATACCCAATGTGGGGCTAGAACTCATGACACTGAGATCAAGAATTGCATGCTCTACTAACTGAGCCAGCCAGATGCCCCAAGAATCAGTGTCTGTGACTCACGTCTGGGAGAGCCCTGACCAATGCCTGAGTCCATCAACAAGTGCTTGTAAAGTCCCTACTACAGGTCTGCCCTGAGTCAGTGCTGCACAGGTCACAGAGAAGCATAAGGCAGACTTCCTGCCCTCCAGCTGCTTCAATCTCAGATAGAAAAGCAAGGGTAATAATAATTTAATCCTGTGCCCTCCCTATGTAAGGAGGACTGGGAGGAGGAAAAGGCTTCATGGAGGGCACAGCACATGAACTGGGAAGGATCTTGGGGGAGAGGTCACCATTGTGGATACTATCTGGGCAACTGCCCATCTCACAGTCCCTTCTTCAAAAACTGTCCTTTTCCACCTGAGCAGTTGTCCCATTGGTGGGATGGAGTGTCTGCACACTCCTCTATGTTTAGAGAGTGCCCCACTGCATGGGTGGCAATGAGGTATCTGCTCAGGACTTGAGCTCAACCAACCAGACGTTCCCACTGGGACATTTTCTCTGCAGCTTGTGATGGCAAGAAGCGAGGATAAGAGAATCCATTCTGGTGGGAGTAGGGGAAGGGTTGGCAGGTGGTGGGTGGGTGGGGACATACCCATGGCCCAGAGGAATGGTGGCTGCGATGCCAGTGAGCCGCATCATGGTTGGTAGGGGTGCAAACTGTCCAGTCTATCTTTTGGTGGTACTGGCAGCAAGATCCCAACAAAACCACTTCTGTGATGTATTGGAGGCTATGGTTCTAGATGGTTATCCTCTCCTGTCCTGGTTTGTTTTCCAAGCCTGAAAATTCTGTGACCTAATCCATACCCTTTCAATAAACTTCTTTTTTATTTTATTTATTTTTATTCTTATTTCAAGACCTTTGCCTCCGTGATCACAGATGATTGGACCAGGGGCAGATATCTGACTCAATGATAGACAATCAGATGATTTCTCCTGAGTGAGCTTCTGTTGGTTGTTTTGAAAGCTCTTTTCTCTGTGAGCACTGGCAGGGCAGAGAAAGGACAACAAGAGGGGAGAATCAAGTAGACACAGGGAGAGAAGCTGCAGATGACACTGGAGAGACTGGTTCCTGACACTTTCCAGTTCCTGGTTCTAGTTCCTCATGCTGTCCAACTCCATTTCTACCCCTTGGGTTCTCCAAGTTGGCCCAGAATCCTTACATTAGATTGAACCACATAAAATTGCTGTTTTTAAAGGTCAAGGATCAAATATCAGCAACTGGGTATGGTTTTACCTAATAAGTTCTTTCTTTTGGCCTAATCTAGCTTAAGTGGGTTATTTTATTTGCAACATGAAGGACTATGTCCATAATGGCCAGACATCCCATCAGCTAAAAATTGAGTGGAACAGTCAGAGACACAGAGCAGAGGCAGAAAACAAGGATTTTCCCTGTCTGGCGAATACTATCTCCAGTGAGGAGGGTGTCCTGTCTAGGATTTCCCATCTCATCTGCAGGCACCATCTCTGAGGTCACTGTCCTGGTTTATAACCCATGAACATCTTCTAGAACTTCAGCCCCATCCCACTTGCCTCAAATAATAGTCTTCATGTTAATTCATGGTCATGAATAATGCTTTTGTTTTTGTTTTCTCCACATTGTGGTGTTTTCTATTCATGCATGTACTTTTTCTTCCCAACCTAATTGTCCAACAATAAGAACTGGTTGACTAAGTTGTGATATATCCATACTGTGGATTAGTATATGGCTACTAAAGTGACAGTTGGGGCTGAGGTGGACCCAGGTGGTGGGGATGATGTAGGAGGCTTGATAAGAGTTGATAACCACCCAGTGAAGAGGGGAAAGACTAGTGAGTGTTCAATACCTGGCTGAGGGAGGATCATGAACTTGTGGTGGTGTCACTCTCCCTTCCGTGCGCTGTGCCTTTTCTTCTGCTTGTAGCCAGCAGTTCTGGAGGTGGGAGGTGGAAAGACAGGGTTTTTTTTTGGGGGGCCTGGAAGCCAAAGTAACCAATGAACATTAAGGGTCCTGGCAGAGGAAGTGATACATCAATGGGCTGGATAAGAAATGAAGTGAGGCTAAAATTAGGGGGTGCCTGGGGGAAAGGAGAATGAGCTGTGAGGCTGGAGCTTCATTTATTGGCATGGGGACTGTTTTCTCTCACTGTGTATCTCTGCTCCTTAATACATAAACTGGTGCTCAGTAAATGTATATTGAATTAATTAAATGACAAATGCATGGGTCATAATTCTGACATTAGAACCACATTCTGCTTTTCATCGGGGATCTGGAAGGATCCATTGTGGTGTTAAGTACCACTTCAGGTCAGAAAGAACTGAGCTCAAATCCAAGTGTCATCAACAACAAGCTGTGTGACCTTGGACAAGTCATCTAACCCTTCAGAGGCTAGACACTCTTTTCTGTAAATAGGGATAATAACAGCTCTCTTGGAAGTTCCAGATGTTACGTGTCAAACACTCGGCACAGTGTCTGGCACAAGAATTGGTTGGTTCTTGAGGCTACATCCAAACCACATTGCTGTATTTAGAGGACATGAGGGTAGGAAAGAAGAAGGAGGAGGAGGAGACATGAGGCCAGGACCTGAAGCCAGACTATCATCTCTAATTACCACCTGGGTGTGACATTTCTGAGCCTCAGTTTCCTCATCTACACAGTGGGGATATTATCAGGACCTATGTAACCAGTTGATTGGGAAAACTGAGCAATAATTCATGTAAAACATTTAGGACATCACAGGTTTGGGATAGATGTTGGCTCCTGGGGTTTCTATTCAACTGAGATAGAGAAGTCCAGGGGAGGGGGAGGCTTTGTGGAGGGTTGAAGAACAGAGGTTTTAGCCATGTGAAGTGTGAGATGGCATAAGACATGAGGTGGAGCTATTGGGTAGTCAGTTGGACATAAGTCCATTGAGGAGGTCTGAGATGGAGAGACTAGTTAAAGAGTCATCAGCATATTGATGACATTTAAAGACATGGACTGGGCAAGCTCATCAGGGAAGTGAGTGCTCAGAGAACAGACAAGAATGAGGACTGGACTCTGGGGCTTTTGACACTTAGCAGAGAGGGAGATGACTGTTACTGCAAAGCTGGTGGCCAGACACAGCGGTGCTGAAGCCACACAGCTAGCCTGCTACAGCAACCTTTACATAACACTCTTTTATATATTGCGGGTCCAGTCCCGGACAGCCACAATAAAGCAAATATCAAAACAAAGTGAGTCAAATTAAATTTTTGATTCCCAAGCACATATAAAAATTATATTTACACTATGCTATAGTCTACTAAGTGTGCAATAGCACTATGTCTGAAAAAACAATGTACATACCCCAATTTAAAAACATCTTATTGCTAAAAATTCTATCGTCTGAGCTTCCAGTGAGTCATAATTAGTGATCACAGCTCACCATCACAAATTTAATGGTAATTAAAAAGTTTAAAACGTTGCTAGAATTACCAAAATGTGACACAGAGACCCAAAGTGAGCAAGTGCTGTTGGAAAAAATGGGTCTGATAGACTTGCTTGACTTGGGGTTGACTCAACTTCAATTTGTAAAAAACACAGTATCTGCAAAACACAGTAAAGCAAAGTGCAACAGAATTAGGTATATCTGTACTCTGTGCCAGGCTCTGTGAAAAATGCTTTACAGAAATTAACTTACATAATTAACTCATGAGAAAACAAGAAATACAGGAAGATGCATGACTTGCCCAAGGTCACTCAGCCAGTGAATGGCAGATCTGGGATTCAGACCTAGGCCTTCTGGCCTCAGAGTCTCTACCTCTTCTGCTTCCAATGGTGAGTAAACAAAGTACTGATGGCGTTCCAAGGGAATGCTGACTCCTGAGAGGAGAGCTGGGAGAATCATCATGGAATAAATTGCCCTCAGAGATCCCATTTAGCCTTGATATTCTAAGATGAAGCCCAAGAAGCATTTCGGATTTCTGGTTGAGGAAAGAATAGGAAGGAGGTTTGATTAAAGAACGTGTAGCCCTGATCAATCACTTACTTCATGCAAGGTGCTGGAAGGTTCTGGGGTGGGGAGGTTAGGAGGAAGGCTTCTCCTCCAACCATGGACTGAAGCATCTGCATTTCCCCCTCCCTATGCTAGTTACTCTCAGAATAATGGTGGCTGATTTGAGGTAGGAGCCAGAGTCCAGGTGGGAAGTTGGGAGTGGCCCAGGGGGATTAGCCTTGGAGCTTTCTTGATCTCCACTGGGGTAGTCTCTCTGTTGGTTCAATTGCCCCATAAAAACTCACCGAGATATGGAGGCAGTTTGAGTTCATTTACACCTCTTGGAAGGTTCTCAGTGAGTGTCTGAACAAATAATGAACCTCAGCTGAAGAGGGAAAGAGGAAGGGCACAGGTGGAGAAGGGGGGGAGGGTCAGACGCACACATAAACTCCAGTGAAGGGGAGAGGAGGAGCACAGCTGAGTCAGGGGTCCCGGTTCTTTCCCACACCCTGCCACCGTCCTGCCCTTGATGCTGACCTTGGATGAGTAGCTATTTAGGCCAAAACAGTTTTGACCATACAGAAGGAAGTTCATAGGAAAGGAAGTTAAGTGGGGCCTGGAGAGGCCTGGAGAGGTCCATCCTGCCGGCTCTTGCCCACTCCCTGGCCTGGAGCTTCTCAGGGTAACTGTACAGCACAACCACTGGGGTGTGTCAAATGCAAATTCCAGGCCTCCACCCAGATCCACGAAGTCAGAACTTCTGGGTGGGGGTCAGAGCCCAGGAATTTCTTTCTTTCTTTTTTTTTAAGTTTATTTATTTATTTTGAAAGAGAGAGAGAGAGAGAGAGAGAGAGAGCGCGAGCGAGAGAAACAAGCAGGAGTGGGGCAGAGAGAGAGGGAGAGAGAGAATCCCAGTGTGGCTCTTCGTCTCATGAAGCCTAAAATCATGACCTGAGCCAAAGTCAAGAGCCCAGGAGAGCCCGAGAGCCCAGGAGTTTCTGTTTTTCCTGAGCCTTCCTCTCCCAGACCCCTAGCAGTGTATGAGGACTGCCCTGTACATAACCTCACAGTCTATTGCAGACTGAGTTGAACAAATAAAATGAAATCAACATTGTTCCAGTGTCTCTCAGGTACACATTCACAAGGAAGTATGAAATGCAGCTTCTTTCCTTGAAGGGATTACAATCTAATTGGGTCATAAAAGACATGCTTTGTGAAGAGTTAAGTTAATGCTACAATAAATAAATATTAATTCAAAACAACAGTCAAATTCAAAAGGCTGGACAAATTGCCAATGAGTGGGCATAACAATACCATTCAATGAGCACTTATGAAATAATAGATCCTGTGCTAAGCACTTTATTTATGTACTCATTTAAATTCATTAAAACTCTGGAAGAGGGGCGCCTGGGTGGCTCAGTCAGTTAAGCATCTGGCTTCAGCTCAGGTCATGATCTCACGGTTCGTGGGTTCGAGCCCCGCGTCAGGCTCTGTGCTGACAGCTAGCCCAGAGCTTGGAGCCTGTCTTCAGATTCTATGTCTCCCTTTCTCTGACCCTCCCCTGCTCGTGCTGTCTCTCTCTGTGTCTCAAAAATAAATTAAAAAAAATTAAAAAAAAAAACCTCTGGAAGATGGCTTTTTTAAAATCCTCATTTAATAATGAGTAAGTTGAGGTTTGGCTTATTGGTCAGCTCCTCTCACATCAGTCTTCCCTGATCCTTAAAGGGTGGTCAGGATGGGGGCGCCTGGGTGGCTCAGTCGGTTAAGTCTCCGACTTTGGCTCAGGTCAGATTTCATGTTTGTGGGTTCGAGCCCCGAGTCAGGCTCTGTGCTGACAGCTAGCTCAGAGCCTGGAGCCTGCTTCCGGTTCTGTGTCTCCTTCTCTCCCTGACCCTCCCCCTCTCATGCTCTGTCTCTCCTGTATCAAAAATTAATAAAACATTAAAAAAAAAGAGGTGGTCAGGATGATATCTCTCTATTTTCCCACAATATCCCCATGTTATGTTATGGGCTTTATCTCACTTATCACACTGGGTTGTAACTCCCTGTTTTCTAGCCGGATTGTGCCATGAGACTTGAGGGCAGATACTTGGCAGTTCCAGAGTCTAGTACACACTAGGTGCTCAGCTTATGTTTGCTGAGTGAATGAAAGTAGTGTGTCTGAAGTCCCTGAGCTAATACATAAAGACTAATGCATATGACTATAGAGTCCAGGTCTCCCATGAGCCATTAACAAGCAGATGGTACGTGCTATCAGGATTCCTGCAAGAGACATTCTATTGGTTGGAGTAAACAGAGAAAGATCCCTAGAGGAGGCAGAGTTGGAAGGACGGTGGGAATTTGGAAAGACGAATGAAAGATGAGCAGTCAATCCAGTCAGGCCAAGGCATGAAGGTGGGACTCTGCAAAGTGTACACTTCCCCCAAGACTAGAGAACTGAGGGCAATCCAGGAGACTACACCCCATCCCCTAAGCCTCCCTAGCTTACCAATCAGCGTCACCTTCTCCTACCATACATGCCAGTTACTGCGGTGAAATTATTTTCCTCCAAGGTTTATAGGGAGATGGCAAATGCTCCCTGTTTTCCCATGCCTAGATCATGTGACATAACGTATTCCTAGTGGATTTATCCATTTGGAATGCTATTTAATAATGAATGGGGCATGCCTGGGTGGCTCAATTGGTTAAGCATCTGACTCTTGGTTTCAGGTCAGGTCATGATCTCATAGTTCATGAGTTGGAGTCCCACATCAGTATCTGTTCTGACAGTGTATAGCCTACTTGGGATTTCTCTCTCCCTCTCTCTTTGCTCCACCCCAACTTAGTCTCTCTCTCTCTCTCAAAAAATAAACAAACAAACAAAAAACATTTTAAAAAAATGAATGGAGTAGTTTTCAGTTTCCATGAAGAAATAAGATCCATTAATGTCCATGATATATTGCTAAATAGAAAAAAAGCAAGATAAACAGTATAATGGGATTTCACTTTTGTTAAAAAGAAAATATATCTGTATGCATGTGGAAAACATCTAGAAAGCTATACTCTGAACTTAACAGCAACTGATTCTTGAAAATGAGATGTAGTGGGATGTGGGACTTTCACTTTTTCCTTACAAAGCTTGTGAGTGTTTGTCTTTTTTAAATGTTTATTTATCTTGCGAAAGAGAGAGAGAGAGAGAGGGAGGAAAGGGGGGAGAGAGAGAAAGAGAGAGAGAGAGAGAGAGAGAGAGAGAGAGAGAGTGTCTGCAAGTGGGGGAGGGGCAGAGAGAGAAGGAGAAAGAGAATCCTAAGCATGGAGCCTGACACGGAGCTCAATCTCATGAATGATAAGGTCATGACCTGAGCTGAAATCAAGAGTTGGATGTTTAACCATGAGTGTTTGTCTTTTGAAACAATGAGTATGTATTAATTTTACAATTGAAAAATAAGACCTTTATCGGAATTTAGGTAGATTTTAGTTTATCTGTGCTTTGTTTCTCCCAATTTGTCTATTGTGAACATCAACTACTTTTATAATTAGAAAATTAAAATCCCTTTATACCATAAAGTTTATTAAAAAGAAAAGAAATAGATTCTCAAGATGACACAGTTTGAGATGTTAGGGGATAGTATGTTGGGGAAAGTACTAAAGCTGGTCTAAACTCTGTGTCCTAAGCACCCAGACAAGCTGGATGTCAAACCGATACAGATCCATCTTGGCAAACCATGTTAAGAGTTATAAGAATGTTCCGGATCCCATAACTTTGTAATCCCATTCTGGGGCTTCAGTTTAAGGAAATGCTTTTTAAAAAATCATATAAAGGGGGGGGCGCCTGGGTGGCTCAGTTGGTTAAGTGTCTGACTTTGGCTCAGGTCATGATTTCAGTGTGTGTGGGTTAGAGCCCCATGTCGGGCTCTTCACTGTCAGCCCAGAGCCTGTTTCAGATCCTCTCTCTCTCTCTCTCTCTACCCCTTCTCTGCTCATTCTCTCTCTCTCTCTCTCAAAATACATAAAGAAACTTAAAAAAAAAGGCAGTTTTTTCGTAAACACGCAAGTCTGTGTATACAAACTAATGCTGAGCAGAGAAAACTAGAATGGAATATTGTATTTACATGGTGATTATGGCTATTATTTATCTACTATACTTAGGGTCAGTGAGAAAGAAAGCAAGGATGAGAGAGAAAACAGAGAAGGGATAAAGAGGGAGGAAAAAAGTAAAAAACAAAACAAAACAGTCATTGTGTTAAGGGGATGGGTTATGGAGGATTTTTGGAAAGTGTGTTTAAATGACGTCGAAAGTTGTTTTGGTAGTAAGCGGGAGCTACCCACTGGGGCGCTGTGGCTTTGCACAAGTTACTTTGCTGAACCTCTGTTTCCTCCTTGGCAAAATGGGACAATAATGGTATTGACCTCACGGTTTCGTGTTGCAGATTAAATGAGATCATCTATGCAACACACTCACCAGCGAACCCAGTGGGTAAGAAACAGCCAATAAATGTTAGCTATTATTGCCACTGTTACGTCATCATTACTGTCAGAGGGGAATTCTCGATGCTCTGGGTGGGAGTAGAGACTGCTGTATTTGGAAAGGCGGTAGAGTAATAGATATAAACATAAATACAAAACGCTTTGTCCATGCTCTTTCTCTCTCTGTATCAAAAATAAATAAAACATTAGAAAATTAAAATAAATTAAAAAAATAATTAAATAAAATTTAAATTTAAATTAGCTAACATACAGTTTAGTGGAAATTCATCCTTAGTAAATGATCTGACATGTACTTTGAGAGGCATGAACAAGAATGTTTATCTTAGAGTTATTTGTCATAAAGAAAGACGGCGGGGGGTGGGGGGTAGGGAGCCTGGGTAGCTCAGTCGATTGAGCATCCGACTTCGGCTCAGGTCATGATCTCATAGTTGGTGAGTTGAAGCCCCATGTCGGGCTCTGTGCTGACAGCTCAGATGCTGGAGTCTGCTTCAGATTCTGTGTCTCCCTCTATCTCTGTGCCTCCCCTGCTTGCACTCTAACTCCCTCTCTCTCTCAAATATAAATAAACATAAAAAAGAAAAAAAAGAAAAAGATTGGAAATAACCTAAAGATCTAGCTGAGCTACCCAGGTGCCCCTGTTTTGTTTTGTTTTTAACTTTTTAAAAAATGTCTTTTATTTATTTTTGAGAGACAGAGAGAGACAGCATGAGCAGGGGAGGGTCAGAGAGAGAGGGAGACACAGAATCTGAAACAGGCTCCAGGCTCTGAGCTAGCCGTCAGCACAGAGCTGGACACGGGGCTCGAACCCATGAAACGTGAGATCATGACCTGAGCCAAAGCCGACGCTTAACCGACTGAGCCACCCAGGTGCCCCTGTTTTTTTTTTTTTAAAAAGACCCTTGGCTTCTTTAATTCTAAGACTGGAGACTGAAGATGGCAGGATGTGGTGAAGAGAGTTTCACGTGTTCAGAACCACTAAGTCCCAGGTCTGTGGTGAATTCTGTTTTGGATAGTAATGATGGGGATCCATGAAGAGCTGATTCCAGAAAAAGAGACAGAGTCGCAGAAATTTCCATCATCAGTAATAAGAAAAATGACAGTCCTCATAGAAGGCATGGTCAGTCTGATCCAGGGAGCAGTCCCTCAAGACAGGCAGGGCAGGAGTTATAGCCAAGGAGACAGAGGGAGGTCCCGAGGGTGAAGTGGTGACAGAAGGTGGGACAGGAACTGGAAGTCTGGGGTCTAACCCCCCTACCCCCCACCCTGCCACTTGTGACCTCCGAACAACATATAATGCACCGAGCTCCTGGCCTGTGCCTGGCATGTGGCACATGCACCCTGGCAGCTCCTGCTCCAAGCTGCTCCCCGGGCCACTGGGCCGCTGCTTTACCTTGCTGGCATCATCTGCACTGTGCTTTCTTTCCTCCTTGCTGCAGCCAAACTCATTTCCTTTCTTCATGGCCCTTCCCACCTTCATCACACTGTTCCCTCATCCTAGACTATCAACTCCTCGTGTTCTCAGCCTTCTCTAGCCCTCCTGTTTCTTTAGATTCCTAAATCCATGGGGCGCCTGGGTGGCTCCGTCGGTTAAGTGTTAGACTTCAGCTCAGGCCATGATCTCAGTTTGTGAGTTTGAGTGCTGCATTGGGCTCTGTGCTGACAGCTCAGAGCCTGGAACCTGCTTTGGGTTCTGTGCCTCCCCCTCTCTCTGCCCCTCCCCTGCTCACACTCTGTCTCCCTCTGTCTCTCAAAAATAAACATAAAAGAAAAAGAAAAAAGAAAAAGAAAATAAGCGTCCAAACCCTATTGTTCCTATGGACCAGCACTGCCATCTCCTAGGGAAAACGCTCCAGCCCCACATCTGCATGTGTCTCAGGACTGACACCCTGCCTGCTGAGGGTTCTCTGCAGGCAGGCGCTTTGTCTTGGGACTAGACTGGGAGCTCCGTGTGGAAGGGTATAGGCCTCATGCGTCTGTGTTTCCTCAGTGCCAGCCCCGCCTGCAGGGTTCTTGGTGCACTTTGGTGGATGGATGAGGGGGTGAAGGAGTCAATAAGGGGTGATGAGAGCATGGCTGGAAGGCAGAGCAAGGTCGAAGTTCGGAGCGTGGGATGGCAGCGGTGGATGGGGCCTCAAAGGCCATGGCATTGCCACCATCCTTGCTGGGAGGGGCAGTGGGCTTACAGCCAGCACTTCCCGAGGATGACTAACCTCAGGGCTCTGTTCCTCTAGGTCCTGCCCACTCATAAAGCAGCAAGTGCTTCCTCTTCAGGGGTTGGAGGGAGAGGTGGGGTGACTTAGGGGCTGAGCCCCAGCACGTGGAAGAGTTTATAAGCTGGGACACCGGGCCCCTCAGCGCTACGACTCTTCTTCCTCATCTCCCTGCCATCTGCCTTCCAGCTGTCCCAGCAGCATGGCCTTCAACGGCAAGTATGAGATCGAGAGTGAGAAAAATTATGACGAGTTCATGAAACGCCTTGGTGAGTGAATGTGTGAGTACCCCTTCCCAGGGCTGGCCTGTCACAGCCAGCTTGGGGCCAGGAACCCAAACTCTTTGAGGCCCAGAGGAGCTGAGTGACTAGTCCAAGATCACACAGCCAGTAGTTAGTGAGCTGGAGACTTGATTGGTTTTTTCATTCATTCAAACGTATACTGAACACCTGCTATATGCAAGGGCCAGTCTGCTGCTATTGATGGGGTGCCTGGGCATGATGTGCTGTAAATCAGGGGCAGGGATCATTAGAATCCAGGCCCCTATGATGAGATGATGAAGGGGGGCCACCACGTCCTGCCTGGGGAGAGGTGACCAAAGGGTTAGTATAGAGACCAGGTTTGAAAACTATGCATTCACTTGGCCATTCAATGGACATGGGCCTCCTCCTGGGCTAGAAACTATGGACAGAGATCAAAGACGCCACTCCTGTCACCATCCATTTGCAGCACTGTGTGTGAGGAGGCCACAGGACAGTGGCCCTGACAATCCTGCAGTAATCGTAGTGCATCAGCTAAGTCTGAGGCAGCATCATTGTCACGAGTCAGAGGACAGCCCTGGGGGGCCACAGAGGCCCTGAGAGCAGGGCACATGTGCCCTGGGGTCTTGGGGAGATAAGAGCCCTTCTGGGTCAATTATTGGGAGTGGCCCTCAAGGATTAGTGACTTGGCTTCCCCTACAACAGTCCCATGTGGAACAGAAGGGTGTCAACTGTAAACCTGGTTCTGCTGCTAGCCTCCACTGAGATGCTGAGCAGCCCCCTTCCTGCTCTGGGTCTTCATTGGCTAATCTGTGAGATAAGAGCCTTAGGAGACAGTGCGGACGGTCCCATTCATTCAAGGACATTGTGGGGTTGGCAGTGTCTGTTATATTTATGCTATGGTATTATCAGAAGAGCAGCTGATATTTATTGTCAGTTATATGTCAGGACTTTTATAAGACACTACCACTTTGATTTCAACCTTGCAACAGCCCTGTGAAATGGGCCCTATTATACCCATTTTGTCAATGGAAACTCTGAGGCTCAGAGATAGTGGCTCATCCAAGCTCATGGTTCATGGTAGAATTGGGATTTGTGCTCCTAACCATTGTGCTAGCCGGCCACCAGGGAGGAAAGCCCTCTCCCAAAGCCACAGGTTGTAAACAGCTCTTACCCGGCCGCTCTACTTGTCCCTGGGCCAGGGCTCCCCAGCGATGTTATCGAAAAGGGCAGAAACTTCAAGATTGTCACGGAGGTGCAGCAGGACGGGCAGAATTTCATTTGGTCCCAGCACTACCCGAGCGGCCACTCCATGACCAACAAGTTCACCATCGGCAAGGAATGTGACATGGAGACCGTAGGCGGCAAGAAGTTCAAGGTGAGAGGGCACTGGCCACCATTCCCTCCTCCCCCAAGTCTCTGGCTAACTTCTTGGTCTCAAGCCTGTCCCTTGGGCCTGTACCCCAAGCTGAGGCTCTGTTCTCAAGTTTAGCATCCAGCCCTTAAGTGCTTGAGTTACTTGGCAATGTAACCACTCCTGGTTTTTAATGCTACCCCCATAACAGACACTGTAACGAAATTGTTAAAAAATTGTTAACATTTGCCAAGCACTTAATATATCCCAGGCACTTGCCGAATACTTCACACATGTTAATGCAGTTAGGCCTACAAAGTTGCTACAATTGCTATCCTGTTTTATGGATGAGGGAGTTAGGCTGAGCCACTGGGTTAAACAGCTTGCCCGGGCAGCACAGCACCGGCCACACCTTCACACCCAGGCAGTCTGGCTTCAGAGAGCATAGCCCTTTTTTCATGCTGCCTTCCCAGTGTAGCCGAGAGTTTGACAGCCCTAGAATCAGACTTGTGTGGGTTTGAAACCGCAATCTTAGGTAAGAAAGAAGTAAAAGGTTACTGTCCTCATCCCATCCACTCTGGCCCCTCAGGTCTTCCCCCCATTCTGGGTCCCCTCTAGCTATAGTCCCAGCCATGACTGTGCGTAACTTTGCTCCCTAGACTGCCCCAGTGAAGAAGAAGTACTTGTAATGTTCAAATTTTGGCACTTGTGTATTTAAAAAATTTAACAATTCCTTGCGATGTCTTTCTGAGTCAGCACATATTGATTTGCCTTATTCTTTTTAATGCTTGCATAGTATCCTATAGTCTGGAAAGCCTACCATTCATTTACACTCCCTCGTTGACAGATATTTAGGTTATTTATGGGTGCACAGCCCAGACTGGATATTTAGGTTGTTCGCAATTACAAACGAAGCTGCCATCCACATCCTTGGATGGCTTCATTGGCGTCCTGTCAGTGAGGATCACAATGAACTCCGTAGCTAACAAGGCAGGCTCACCGGTGCCGGGCACTGTGCCAAGCACCTTACATATGTCAGATGAAACTGCTTAATCGTCATAATAACTCTGAAGTAGGTACAGTTACTACCTCTACTTTATCTTTTTTTTTTAACGTTTATCATTTTTTTTGAGAGAGAGAGACAGAGCATGAGCAGGAAAGGGGCAGAGAGAGAGGGAGACATGGAATCTGAACCAGGCTCTGGGCTCTGAGCTGTCAGCACAGAACCTGATGTGGGGCTCGAACCCACAAGCCATGAGACCATGATCTGAACTGAAGTTGGATGCTCAACCAACTGAGCCGCCCAGGTGCCCCTACTATACTCCCCCCCCTGCTCCCCTGCAGAGGTGAGAAAGCTGAGGCATAGCAAGGTTGACTGACTTGTGCTTGTTACCTGTATCTTCAGATATAGGTCATCATTTATCTACAAGGCAAACTAAATCCCAGAGGGGGCTGCTATGGCTGCAGGTAGCCCTTCCTCCCTGGGCCTCTGTGTTTTGGGGCCTCTGCCAACTCAGGCTCAGTATTATGCTTCTCTCCCAGGCCACCGTGCAGATGGAGGGGGGAAAGATAGTGGCGGATTTCCCCAACTATCACCACACCTCGGAGATCGTGGGTGACAAGCTGGTGGAGGTGAGTGTCTTGCTGGTTCCTGGCACAATGATGAGAACACTTTTCTGCCTCCAGCCATGGCCCCTGAGAGCCGGGCCTCTGGGTCGTGGCTCTGTGAGCATGTCCTGTGTGCCAGGCTCTGTGCTGACCGCCCCGTGTATATCATCTGGTTTGATCTTCACAGCAACCTGTTAGGCAGGGATTTTATCTCCACCTTCCAGGTGAGGAGGGGGCTAAGCAGTTAGCTGGAGGGCCCCTAGCTTCTATAACAGTCCTAGGAATTGACACTTGGCAGTCTGGCTCTGCCACCACAGGGGCACAAGTGTGGAAGCCCATGGGACCCTCTGCAGAATTTAATTGAAGTGAGGAGTCCAGGTGGGCCCTGCAAGGGCAGCCACCACGCTGCTCCACTTCCTCCAGGCCCTTCCTGCCAGACCTTCTGATTTTTCAAGAGAAGCTGGAAATTTGCACTTTGTGAAGTCTCCAGACTATTAAACATTGGTATTAAATTAGCCCGTTTAAAAAATGCAGGCAGGGCTAACACACACATTAGTGGATGGTCCCTTCCCACACTTGGTGCTCTGTAAACATAGGTCGGGGACCTGTTTTTTCTTCCTAGGTTTCCAGAATTTTCCCCAGGTGAAAGAAATGGATGTGAAATTAAAAGCAAAAGGAAGGCATTTCCACACTTCATTCCCCATTTTGTGAGCCTATGTCTTGGGCCAGAGCACCCTGGGGTCCAGTCTACCCTGCCCACGGCTCTCCAGAAGGGAAGCGATGCAGGAGATAGAGTTTGCCGCCCTGCTGCCCCCTTCTACTCTCTATTTCTCTCTCTCTCTCTCCCTTGTTTTGTTTTCATCTCAAACCCAGCCTAGAGGCCCAAGAGACTCAGTGACCTCTCATTATTCCCATTTTACAGACAGGCCATAGAGGCTCAGAGACAACAGGTAACTTGTCCAAGGCCACACGCCAGTTTGTACTGGAGGCAGTTTCCACTGGCTGACTTCTAAACTAGGCTCTCTGCCAGCTCTTCCCCGGCCAATGGATATCTAATTTTCTTTTATATCTAAAAATAAAAAGATGCCCAGTGTTTTAGAAAAATATATAAAAGAACAAAAGTGTCCATTTCTTCCTGGATGGAAATTGATCTCTCAGAGAATCTGGTAAAAGGTTTGGATACATTTTTACACTAAATGTCAGCCAGTGGGTTCTGACTCCCAGAAGCAAAGCTCCCTGGCCTGTGAGGTGTGTGGGGAGAACCCCGGGCAGGAGAACCAGAAGCAGGTTTGTGCCCAACGGGAAGCTCGATCTTCCCAAACTGAACAAACCTGTCCCCTGATTCCTAGGGTCTCCTGACCATGGAGCCCGTATGGTGTGAGCAGTGCTCAGGGTCCAGGGTGTCACACGCGCACACATGCACACATGCGCATATGCACAAGGGAACTGGCATGCACACACACAAATGCACATGCACACAGACTAGGCACCACAGAGAAGCTGTCTTGATGGCATAGCTCCCATTTCCAGAGACTGGGCTCATCCTGAACACCTCTGTCCTCCACCAGCAGGGAGTGCCTCGGCAGGCATCCGTCCTCCCCTCCAGGCACATCAGCACCCGTTGCCGCGTGCTCATCACAGCTCGAGACCAAGTCCCAGCCTCCTTCCTGCTTGCAGCTCCCCCTCCGCTCCATCCTGCTCCATGTACAAATCACACATCACTTCACATGCTGGCCTTGACAAAACTCCATTTGGCACCTGCCCACGTCCCGTGAGAAGGCAGCCTCCTCTTTTGGGTATCAGGACCAACTGACGATACATGTGTGCCCCACAGCAGTGGGTCCCTGATGGCCTGGAGCCCAGGACACAGCATGCAGCGGGCCTTCACTGAACAGCATCCTCTTGCCTGCCTTCAAGAAACTTTATACTACCCTGGGGGCAGGGACCCTATCTTCTCATCAGCGAACACAGGTGCCCCATAAGTGCTGTGCGTGCAGTGGCTGATGTGGCCTCTCGATCTTAGAGAGCTTACTTGACTCCTCTAGACTTGTTTTCCCATTTGTCCAATGGGTACAACCCTACAGCATCGTTGGGAGGATTAAATGAGATAACACAAGGTAAGTTCCTGAAGTGAATGAACTTCAATGAACAGAAGGGTGGAAGGTTATACTACAAAGAGCCACATCAGCCCTAACATGTTTAGCACTTTTGCCACATTGAGTCTGCTCAGTGACACGTGTGACAAATTGGGAAACAGGCTCAGAGGAGTGGTGCAACCCACTCACTTCTACTCAGGTCTGGGATTGGAGGCCAGTCCTCCTCCAGCTGTGCCCCATGTCACTTATCGGCCCCTGCACTGACTCCCTCTGTTGGGCTGCTTCTTTCAGATCTCCACCATCGGAGGTGTGACCTACGAGCGTGTGAGCAAGAGGCTGGCCTGAGCAAGCAGCCGGGGCTCCCAGGGGGCTATGAAGCCACCAGTAAAAGCTGGGATAAGAACAGACATTCTGTTTGCTGCAAGCCTCTTTGTCTTTGTGTTTTTGTTTTCTGCTGTCTGGGGGCAGTTTCTAGCTAGCTGGGGGTTGGGGAGCACCGAGGAGGGCTGCACAGGCCAAACCCTGGCACTGAGACCCCTGTGCAGTCTGCAGCGTGGCAGAGGGAGGCTTGGATGTGGTCTGCAATACTCCTGACCCCCTTGGAAGTAGCCAAAGGTGGTGTTCAAGAAGCATGGTGGACACACTTCTATGTGCCCTTATCCTGCCTTGCCACCCCCCTTTCTGTGGGTAGGGAGTCAGGGTTCCTTTAAAGAGATGGAGGTCACCTGGGAAAGATAACATATTGACTCTCACATGGGCCACAGGGCAGGGTGTATCAGACCGTGGGTAAGAATAGGAGTGGCATATAGGAAAGGGCCATGCGACTGGGCTCCAAGGCTGGCAAAGGAGGGACACACCAGGGCTTAGCCAGGAAGGTGTTTGGGCATAGCCATGACTCTGCTGTTAATTGGCTGTGGAGGCATCCTTCTGGGCCTCAGTTTACCTAGTACAAGGGGGACCAGAAGAAACAATGAGGGGCTGAGGAGAAATGAGAGTATGAGATGGCCAAGCGGCTATGGGAGGGACAAGAGGGACTAGAAGGGGCTGGGAAGTCCTGGTTTGGATAGCGGTGCCCTGGAAAAACTGAGGGGTTTGGCTGGCTGGGAAATCCGGTCAGAAGGGTCATTCTGACCTCCCGGTGGGTGCCTGCAGCCCAGCCCAGAGTTCTGAGACAGTGTCTGGGTCATCCCTGCCTGATTACTGAAGGGCACGAGAGTGGGGGCCTGGTATCAGCTTGCCCCCTGGCTAGATAATCCCTGACCCAGAGCACAGAATGGACCCTGTCCCCTCTCCTCTCCCCTTAGCAGTGTTCCTCACCTTGACTGTTTGCCCCGTATTTTTCTGTAGGATAATTCACTTATTTTTGCTACAACAGCAACTTTACATCACTTCTATATATGGAAAGCCAATATCATTTTTTGTAAATAGATGAAAACTATCAAAAAAGCCAAAGCTTGGGCACCTGGGTGACTCAGTCAGTTAAGTGGCTGACTTCAGCTCAGGTCATGATCTCACAATTCGTGGGTTTGAGCCGCGTATCAGGCTCTGTGCTGACCATTTGCTCAGAGTCCGGAGCCTGCTTCAATTCTGTGTCTCCCCTTCTCTCTGAGTGTCCCCTGCTCATGCTCTGTGTCTCTCTCTCAAAAATAAATAAATGTTAAGAAAAAAAATTAAAAAAAAAGCCAAAGCTGAACAACAGTGAGATCCTGTTGCCTGCCCAAAGCCCTTAACCTATGGTCTCCCTCTGTGAAGAGAGACATGTAGCAGACACAACAGCATCAATGGGCAACGTTTTCCTTGACTAATCAGAATCACTGCAAGACCACTGAAAAGAGAACAGACTCACTATGAGAGCTGATTGTCTGAGTTATCTTGAATGCCCAAGTCCCACATACGGGACGTTAGAAATAAGGTTTGCTCAATGCCTTACACAGGCTCCCGCACACAGCAGGTGCCTTCATAACTGCCACCTGACCCAAGGCCCTTCCAGCCCGTGTAACGTACAGCCTTTCACTGTCACGGGGCATCCTCGGCCTAGACAGATCGCATGGCTTGGCTTACTGGCAGCTCCCTCTCGCCTCCTCCCACATTCTGCCCTGAAACTTGTTTATCTTCCCAAGAACAGCACTCACCGCCCCCCCCCCCCCCAAGCCAGGACCCCTTGCATTCCATCGTTTTGCCAAGACTTATTGCTAATTAAGTGAACTAGGTAAGCATTAAATTAAACTAGCGTGTTGCTGTTTCCCCTCCAGACTGAATAATTACTCATAATGAGCTTGGGTAATAAGTCTCTAAATAACAGAGAGTTAGCCATAATTAGGCTGAAAATTGAGAGACTGAGAGAAAGTGAGAGGAGGAGGGAAGGGAGAGGTGAGGAGAGAGGATAGAAGAGAAAAGAAGGGGGCAGGGAGAGAGGGAGGCAGGGAGAAGGAGGAGGAGGAGGAGGGGGAGGAGAGAGATTGTCTTTAGTTTGGCAACTGATTCAAGGACAAATTCAATTGTTAGCAGGGGAGAAATTCTTAAGGCAGTGTTATTATACATCCACAGACTTAGAACTGCAGGACCTCAGAGCCCAACTAGTTTAAACTCTGTAGTTCACAGATAGGGAAATGGAGGAGACTCAGAGAGGGGAAGCCATTTGCCCAAGGTCACACAGCAGAGCAGCAGTGTCTGAGAATGACGTGGGGTCGGGCGTGTGAGCTGCTGAGTGCAGCTGGAGTAAGGTGAGCTGGAGCAAAGCATCTGTTATGCTGGCATCTTGCAGGAAGGCTTCCTCGGCCAGCAGGAGGGATATTGGTTAAGATCTTTAGTGCTGGAGACACATGGCCAGGGTCTGAATCCTTCTTTTACTACCTAGAAACTGTGTCGCCTCGGGCTAAGTCATCCATTCCTCTGAGTCTGTTTCCTCACCTGAAAATGGGAATAATAATTGTACTCACCTCATAGAGCTGTCATGTCATGCTACAAAAACACTAAATATTAGCTACTGCCACCATGCCCACCATCGCCTCTGTCATCACCACCGTCATCCTCAACCAAGTGCCTCCTTCACTAACTCAAGACATGTGGGCAAACTGCTGGGTTTACGTGTCTCACCTTGTCTGTGTAAAATGGGCCCATAATATCTCCCCTTCCTTCACAGGGGAGTTGTAAGGATAAAGTGTAAAAACCCACATTCACTGGCTTCCAAAAAGAGAAGCCTCCGTCACTTTTCTGCATTGTTCGAGATGCTATAGTGACTTCCTCCTCCACAGGCCTCAGTTCCAGTGCCCTTTACCCCAGGGATGACCCGCATCCTGACTCTTGGGAGTCATCTCTTTAACTCTGTGAGGGCAACTGTCTCTCTCCACCAAGTTTATCTGGGGGGGCAGGAGCTTTCAAAAGCATCTTTTAATTTTTTTAATTGTATAATATATTACTTTATTTTATTTTTTTAAAATAGTTTATTGTCAAATTGTTTTCCATTCTTTTAATTTTTTTAAAGTTGATTTATCTTTGAGAGAGAGACAGACAGTGAGAGCGAGGAAGGGCCAGAGAAAGAGGGAGACATAGAATCTGAAGCAGGCTCCAGGCTCTGATCTGTCACACAGAGCCCGGTGCGGGGCTCAAACTCACAGCAAGATCATGACCTGAGCCGGAGATGAATGCTTAACCAACTGAACCACCCAGGAGCCCCTCGAAAGCATCTTTAAACTCCACCACTAGGTGGCGCTCCACTACCCACCTGCTGCGCTGAGAACACGAAACTGTTAAGTTTATGTTGTGGGTTGGGGCAAGGGGTGGACAGAGACATCTTGAGTGATTGGGCTTTTGTGGCTGTGTGTGTCATCTAGCGGTGACATGGCATTGGAGGCCACATGGGCCCCTCAGGCATTTCTAAATTTGAAACCCATTCTTAACACCCATATTGAGACCCTGAGCCTACTTCAGCCCCAGTATTCCCTTTCGGAAAATGGTGAGGATACTAGCTCTTGGTGGTGTTGTGAGGACAAAAAAAGAATAGGGGGAGTAACAGAGCATGAGGAAAGTGTTAAATACAGGTCCTGGAGCATAGTAAGTGCTCAGCAAACAGTTATTAAGGGCCTTTCCCAGTGGTCCTACTGGGAGAATGGGCACAAACGGGGTTCAGAGCATTTACAGCAGGGAGAAGTGTGCAAACTTGGCCGTGCATGAGCACCTCCTGAGGTCCTGTTAAGAGGACAGCCCAGGCCGCACCCCAGACCTGGAGAACTGCCACTGTGAAGTGCTCCCTTGCCAGACAGGACTTTGGAAACTGGCCATTCCAGTCCCAGTCCTCCCATTTTGCAGAAGGCATGCCTTCTTGTGCATCCTGTCCGCTGTGTCTCTGGCAAGGGCAGCAGCCTGAAACACTGGTTGGAGCTGGCCCAGCAGAATCCTGAGTTCTTCCTTAGAAGCTAGAGCTTGGTCGGAAGACATGAAGCTCAGAGACTCACCTGAGTCCCCAAAGGGAGAGGCCCACTTATTCACATTCTTTTTCATAGAACTCACTCTTGAATAATGATACCATATAGTCCATGTTTTGTTATCATAAACCAGTAGCATAGCCCAAGCTGATAGCCTTCCCACCTTATAAATGAGGAGGCAGAAGTTCAGACTGGAGAGGTGGCTTTTCCCAAGGCCACCTAGCGAAGAGTAGACCCACCCATACCTTCCATCTCTGAGGCCCAGTGTTCTGGTCTATATGCCAGAAGTCGCATGCTTCCAGCCCAAGAACTATTCTAACTATTGGTCTTCTATTGTGTTAATAATTTTTTAAATTTAATTTTTAAATTCAATGAGAAATTAATATGTTTCCTAGAAAGCACAGGTTTCCAGTGTCTCTGGAAATCTGAAAGTTCTGCAATGTGGAGTTACACCCTTGAAAGGTTAGTAATTGACCAGAGCTGAGTAGGAGTCATATCCTCCAGGGAGACACTGGTGTCAACACAGTACCCACCACGTCACGCTGTCTCGGTCACCCAGCTGGCTTCACTATTTTACCTGCTTGGTCCCAGTGAGCATCTGGACTCGAGACTCCTGCAAAATGCTATGGCCTTTCTGCTAAAATTAAAGTCACAAATGTCTTCCCTGAGGAACAGAAAAAGAGGTGAATGAGGGCTGTCAGATTGTTTCCTAAGCACTTAGGGCCAGGGATTGCCAGAGGCAGGTTCCCTCCCGGAGGGGGGGGTGCTCTGGGGAAGCCCCCAGCCTGGTCTCAGATCTCCACCTTCACAGATGGGGGTCAGGGAACTCCTCCCAGATCAGAGCCTGCTGGGGACAGACAGATGGAGACATAAATCACATTAGCTTGTGGCAGATGTGCAAGAAGCTATGTTTCTATATTTCTGCCTGCATGTGAGCACACTGAGAATGCCTGCCACCCGGGACATCAGGAGCACGGACGCCTGGCAACTCTTGTGTGACTCCACATTCATTATTCTGTCATGTCTTCCCCACCAGCTGAGTGAAACGGTCCGCAGGGACAGTCACAGAGCCTTTCACCCATTCGAAACCCTTGACTGAGGTACTACTACAAGGCGGCAGGGCAGATTCGGAACTGCCTGGGTCTGAATTGCGGCTCCTTCCTTCCCCACTGCTGTCCTCGGGCAAATAACCTCCCTGTGCCCCCATCCTCTGATCTGTAAAGTACAGACAATAACAGTTCCTACCCTGTAGGGTTACTAAGATGGTTATCAAAAATATGAGCAAATGCTTTAGCATAGTACTTTATACACTGTAAGCGCTCAGTAAATGCCAGATGCTGTGATTACTGTGACCATCACCAGGTGGTAATATTCTTTATAGTCTATTGGGGGGAAGGTAGCTTAGGCCACAGCCCTCACACCATGTTCACAAACGAAAAAGGTCATTTCAAATGGCTTTAACAGCAATGAAGAAAAGGAAGAGTAATGAGTGACTAAGGCTATTACAGAGACCTCGCTGGGGGGTGGCACGGGAGTTGAGGTTTCTTAACCTTGTACGGTTGTTTGGGGCTTGACAGTTCTTCATTGTGGGGGCTGTCCTGGGCTGTGGCATGCTGAGCAGCATCCCTAGCCTCTATCCACTGTATGCCTGCCTCCCTCCACCCCAGGGGGGACAACCAAATATTTCTCCATGCATTGCCAAAAGTCCTCTAGGAGACAAAAATGAGCCCTGCTGAGAATCACTGAAGGATTAACAGAGAAGAGCATTCACATGACAGAACAGATGGCTTTGGGAGAGACGGACTTTGAACCCAGAGGGCAGTGGAACATTGACCC
Source organism: Suricata suricatta (assembly GCF_006229205.1). Lineage (NCBI taxonomy): Eukaryota > Metazoa > Chordata > Mammalia > Carnivora > Herpestidae > Suricata > Suricata suricatta. Next base: position 98,892,023 of record NC_043705.1, on the reverse strand, counting down.
CAACCCTAATCCGGAAGAAGCAGGTTCTCCTAGGAAAATGGATCTGCATGTCCAAACCCTTCACACAGAAATACTAAATAGGACAAGACAACTAAATCTGGAACAAAGTCTAGGTCTTAAACTCAGGTGGCGCAGAAATTCAGCCTGGAATGCGGTTTCCTTATTCTCTCCTTCGGGCCCAGAAACCAGGGCCTGCACATTTAGTCCTTTATTGGAACTTCAAAGAAAGCTTGCATCTGCATCACTAGGAAGCCAGCTAAAAATGCAGACTCCCAGGCCTGCTGCTCTTGGAGAACGCTCCAGCTCAGTCTGCAGCTTGCTCAGGTTTGAAAATCTGCACTGAACTATGTCAGCCCTGGCAGAGCCTTTAAAGGCATCTCTATGCTTTGGTTTGTTTTTTAAGTTTATTTATTTTGAGAGAGACAGGGAGACAGAGTGGGGGAGGCGCAGAAAGAGAGAGGGAGAGAGGCAGGGAGTTTGAGAATCCCAGGCGGGCTCCTCACTGTCAGCACGAAGCCTGATGCAGAGCTCAAACTCACAAACCCTGAAGATCATGACCTGAGCCGAAATCAAGAGTCGGACACTTAACCGACTGAGTCACCCAGGGGCTTTTCAAGCTTTTTCAAGCTTCCCGAACTACTGGCCCCAGTGCAGGAAAGAAGGAACTCTAACCCAGAATGCCCATGTGCGGGAGAGGCACAAGTCGATCCCTCTGGTTGAAGGAAGGCAGGGGCCCTGGGCTTCTGCGGCTAGGTGTCTAGAGCTCAAAACCACCCATCAACTCAATTATCCCTATATTAAGAGGTGGAGAAACTGAGGCCTAAAGGCAGAGGGACAGTAAAGTGGGTGTTCTTGCTAAGGAACTTTATTGTTGAGTCCCCAACACCTAGACCAGCCTCCTGCCTTGCCTGGCTTGATCATGGCAATGGAGAGGACTGCCCCGGGCCAGCCCTGCCTGCTCACACACATGGTTCCCAAACCCCCCTGGGGCCGGACGTCAGCTTCATGCCCTGAGCAGCTCTCCCCACGCCTCCCCTTCCTGACTACAGGCACCGGTGCCTGGTGAGACCCGTTCAGCTCCACATGGACACCAGGTCCCCAGGATGGTCCTCTTGCAGGATCCTGGGCGAGCAGAGGGCAGGGCTCTCTTCCCTGTCAGGAAAGGGTCTGACACTCTCCATAGTAGCAGATGCCCTGTTCCATCGATTCTACGATATGTGTATTCTTAAATTTTAACATTCTTGAAATCAGACTGCAGTATTTAATCAGCGGTATCTTAAACATTGTGTCATGGCTTAGTTGGCAAGTTTTTCTTGAATTCTCTCACAGGTCCATAAAATAATGGTGCATCTTAAAGTAGACCTTATGTTTGGTTTTCACGTATGTTATGTTGCTTAATCCTCATGAGAACCCTGTGAGGCAAGTGTTCTGACCCCCATTTTAGCAGGTAAGAAGACTAAGGCTCAGAACAGTGGAATCGACTGCCTCCTGATAGCTGGTAAGTGGTTGTGGTGAATCTTATGTGGTAGCTTGGCTAGGCTATGGTGCAGTTCAGTCAGACACTAGTCTAGATGTTCCTGTGAAGGCCTTCTGTAGATGCGATTAATATTTAACAATCAGCTGGCCTTAAGTAAAGGAGACTCCTCTCCACGTGGGTGGGCCCCATCTAGTCAGGTGAAGGCTGTAACAGCAAAAACAGGTTTCCTTAAGATGGAATTCTGCCTCAGAGACTGTAACAGAAATCCTGAGCTTCTGGCTTGCCCTACAGATTCTGAATTTTTAAAAAAATATTCGTTCATTTTTGGGAGACAGAGAGACAGAGTGCAAGCAAGGGAAGAGCAGAGAGAGAGGGAGACACAGAATCTGAAGCAGGCTCCAGGCTCCAACCTGTCAGCACAGAGCCCAATGTGGGGCCCGAACCCACGAAACATGGGCTCATGACCGGGATGAAGTCGGATGCTTAACCAACCGAGCCACCCAAGTGTCCCTGCCCTACAGATGTGGACTCAACTGAAACATTGACTCTTACTGGAACTTCCAGCCTGCTGGCCTGCCCTACAAACTCCTAACTTGTCAGCCCCACTGTGTGAGCCAATTAGTTAAAGTAAATCTCTCTGGGGTGCCTGGGTGGCTCAGTCAGTTAAGTGTCCAACTCTTGATTTCGGCTCAGGTCATGATCTCGCAATTCGAGGTTTTGAGCCCTGCGTTGAGCTCTGCATTGACAGTATGGAGCCTGCTTGGGATTCTCTCTCTAAAATAAATAAATAAACATTAAAAAGTAAAAAATAAATAACTATCTCTGGCTACCTATATGATGGGTTCTGTTTCTCTGGGGAACCCTAACCACTAGCAGTAGGGCATGGATGTCAAGCTCCACCCCTACCGCGGTGTGCCCAGCAAGGCCCGGCCTCACAGGAACGTCTCGTGCAGCCCACCCCCACAGCCTCTGGGCGGGAGCAGAGACACCCAGGGGGCTGGCTGAGAGCAGAAGGCCAGGAAGAGAACGGAGAGCAGGAGTAGGGGATCCTTTTATTGCAGGACACCTTGTTCGGTGTGCTGGGCTGGCTGTGAGGCTCTACTGGGGGCCCCTCACAGGCCCCAGTCCCAGGCCAGACAGACACAGTAACTTGGCACCCAAACCAGTCTCACATAAATAGAAGGAGGTTGGCAAAGGAAAAAGAGAAAAGCAACAAACAAACGTGTAGTTTCCCACACTCTCGTGACGCAGCGGCAGCGGCGCCTCACTCGCGCCACCTCTTCTTACTCTGCTTCCGCACGAAGCCTTCATCTGCTCCCCTTCGGATCCAACTCGGCAGCACACGGCCGCCTTCCTGGTAGTCCCTGAGCCAGTCTCCTGGACTGACTGGCCAATAAGCCAAGAAAACCAAGATGGGTTCTTCTCGAAACAAACAAAAAATGTTTCCGTGGTTCTTCACACCTCCCAGTTCTGATGGGTGCAGTGTCCCCCCGGACTCGGAACCACCAAAAAAACAGAACGAGCACAAGCTGCAAATCAGAATAAGAACATATTGCACATGGTTACGAGTCTTCCTGAGGGTCCTCTTACTGCAGGTGCCCAAACACTGGCTTGCGATCCAACCAGTCGCTTGCCTGGCAGGATGTGTGACGTGCACCTCCGTCCGTGCCCCGCTCCCCGACTCCAGCTGGCATGAAGCAAACATTCCACATTGCCAGCCTTCCCTATGAGCTGAACTCACGCACCGCTGCACCCGGTAGAGGGGGGTGAGGGTTGTTGGCTGTAAACTTCTGTCTACCTTTCAACCACCTTTCCTTCTGGGTGGCTGTCGAAGTTCTCCAGGTGAACACAGCATCTGAGACGGGGAATTTTCTTGAGCCGACAGCCTGGGAAGCGGCTCTCCCCAGCCACATGCTTGTTGTTACAAGCTGGGTCCAAACCTACAGCCCTTGCGTGGGACAGGCAGTGTGGCGATCAACATTTTTTTCTCTCCTAAGGAATTTTCAAGTATCGCAAAATCCCTGATGCAGTATGTAAACAAGGTATCTTGCTGAACACGAACAGAAAGCTAGGTCACTTCAGGAAGCAGCAGCATGTGAAATATCTAAAAGGCCAAATAAGGTTTCAGGTATAAAAACAAAGGCAAGACAGCCGCCCACCGTGCCTCGGAAGGCTGATGCTCAGGCGCGCGCGCACACACACACACACACACATACACACACACACACACACAGGCTCTTCTGTATGGAGCCAGGGAAAGAGCACCCAATGTGGCACCTGCTGGAGGTCCTGAGGACACGTCAGGCAGTCCCCTTCTTTTTCAGTGTAGCTGCCACTGGCGAGGAGTAAGAAGTCTTTGATGCTAAAAACCAGACATGCTCATGGACTGGTGGTGTGCATCCAGTTTCCAGTCTCCTGGCCTCTCACCAGGTCTTTCTCATTGGATGGGGTCCCTCCTCCGGAGGACAGTGGCCGAGCCACCCCCGCAGCCCAGCTACACAGTGGAAGACATTTTCCAGAGGAACGCTCTTGGGAGAGGGATGTCATGGACTGTTTTGCTGGGGGTCAGCTTTATTTAAAAAGAACACGAACCCTGTTTAAGGGCAACAATGAGGCTGTGGGGATGGCCTCCCCATGGCCTTACTCTGCTGAGCTTCCCTCACCTGTGTCCTCCACCTCTGCCGGTGGGTCTCCAAGGGCTCCCTGTGTGGCCAGACGGTGTCCTATCTGTCGAAACAGCCCGTGGGGAACGTGTGGCTTCCACTGAAGTAGCTGCTTCCGTAGGTGGTGGCGAGGCAGTGCCTGGGCTCAGCTGCGATGGCCATCTGCAAGCTGAGGGGCGCGGGGAGGGACACCGGACACACGTCCAAGGGCTGGAGGGTGGGGTACAGGGCATGGAGGGAGGAGCCAGAGCCCCCAGAGAAGAGGCTCCCAGAGCGGTGTGCCTGCAGCGAGTCCCGATAGGCCAGGCATAGGTCCTGCACGGGGGTCTGAAACTGTGTCAGGGCTGGCGTCGTCGGCTGGCTCAGGGTGGGGTAGGTGGGTGGCTGGAACAGCACCTGGGTGGTGGCAGGGGGCGTGCCGGGCACCATTGCCAAGGCCTGGCTCTTGACCGCAACAGCGTCCTTGAAGACATTGTCATAAGCTCTGAAAGGAAAGGACCTGAGTGAGACTTGAGGTCCAAGGCCACGGCAGCAGACACCTGAGAGCCCCTCCCTTCTTGCTAAGTGGGATTTGAGATCAGTGCGCTGTGACCTCAGGGCGGCGTCCAGCCCACTCACTGCCTGCAGCACGGCCTCCCCTGTTCTCTGACTAAACTCACACTTCAGACCTATGCCACGATTTGCTTCCTACAGAAAACCTCTTTTGACCCCTAGAGACTAGCCTGTCCCCCAAGCCCTTGTGCTGCCCCATCTCGGCAGTCAACCCCCCAGATAATACCTTCTGGGCTACCACCTAGTCCCTGTACAGAGCACAAGCTCCAGGGGGAGGGGCCCTCTGCTTTCACTAATCACTATATCCAGGAGAGGGGCCCTCTGCTCTCTCTCATCACTGCACCCAGGGGGAGGGGCCCTCTGCTCTCACTCATCACTGCATCCAGGGGGAGGGGCCCTCTGCTCTCGCTCATCACTGCATTCAGGGTAAGAGGCCCTCTGCTCTCCCTCATCACTGCACCCAGGGGGAGGGGCCCTCTGCTCTGACTCATCACTGCATCCAGGGGGAGGGGCCCTCTGCTCTGACTCATCACTGCACCCAGGGGGAGGGGCCCTCTGCTCTCGCTCATCACTGCATCCCTGACTTCTGGCACTTAGAGGAGCACCTCTGCCTTCAAGGCACCTGCAAACAGTTCTCAAGTAAATGGCCCCTGGGGCCTAAGTTTCACCTTCTGGAAAAAGAACCAAAGGTTTATTTCCATCACAAAAAAAAGCTTCTCATAAAGCTTTTTGAAATAAACCCATTAGAGGCTCAGGTAAGACAGGAGCAAATGGAGGCTACAGATCTGAGAAGGGGGCCAACTCGAAGCCATAACTAAGGTGATGAGGCAGGGCCGATGGCCAAGGATCTGGGGGCATTTAACTGCACTCAGACTAGACCATGTGCTCTGGTTCTGGGCACCTTCTACAAGGAAAGATTTTATTTTATTAAAAATAATTTTTTTTAATGTTTATTTATTTTTGAGACAGAGTGAGATGGAGCGTGAACAAGGGAGGGACACAGAGAGAGGGAGACACAGAATCCAAAGCAGGCTCCAGATGCCTAGCTGTCAGCACAGAGCCCAGTATGGGGCTCGAACTCACAGACTGTGAGGTCATGACCTGAGACAAGGTTGGACGCTTAACTGACTGAGCCACCCAGGTGCCCCATACAAGCAAAGATTTTAAAACAAGGCCCAGGGAGCAGGGCAGAGACAAAGGCAGACACTAGCACAGCTTCCCACCTCAGGACGCTGAGAGGCAGCTCTCTAGGGGCCTGCCCCATTGTCAGGAGGGCCAGTATCCAGAAGATGCTGCCATATGCTGGGTGGAAGAGGGACAGGCAGCAGCCAGGCTGGGCTTCTCTGTCCTGTCTCCTCCTGTGGTCACTGCTGAGGACTTGCACCTTCAATATCAGTTTCATGGTGTTGGGTCTGTGTTGTCTCTATGCACCTTCTCTGATACACTGACCATGTCCTCCCTACGTTTCCGAGTGACACTTGCAAGGAGGCCATGGTTTCTTATGTTAAGTCACTCTGGGCTTAGGTGGCTAAGAGGTCAGCTTTGTGGCCATATCTGGTAAAAGTAGCTTATCATAAGTCTCTCGGTGTAATCACCCGTAAGACTGACGGATACTCAGGGATTCAGATCAAACAGCCCCGACACTCAGAAGGGTGTGTACATCACCTTCTCTTCTCCCCAACTCCTTGAGCTTAAAATTGCAAACTCAAAGCTACCCCAAATAGGAAGGACCAACTATGTAAACTTTATTCTCTCAGGAGTCACTACGGCCCACTTCCTGTGAGACACTAGTTGGGGGAACTACCCAAATCTTCTGACTTTGAAAGATCTCCTGAGGTGGGTCTTAAGAGCAGGTGCCTCGATTATTCTGGAAACAAGGAAAGATTAGGGATGGAACTTACACCAGCAGGATTTCAATGCATGTGCTGAGATGTTCCAGAGAGTAATTTGAGATCCTTTGTAGGTCTTTGGTCCAGTAGGGAGAAAGCTGAAGGCAAATCCTGGAGGCCCCGACACAGGCTGCGGCCACCACAGAAGGCTGGAATTTGTAGAAAATATGATCTGAAAGAGAATCACAGAAGTCGGCTTCACAGAGCCTCACTGTGGAGTCCCAGTGGCTGTCCTTCCTGGCCTGTGCCTCCGAGAACTGGCAGACAAGTGATTAGGTTCAAGGTTGTTCATTGCTGCATACGTGCACAAGATGAAAAATTAGAAACAGTGTGAAGTTCCATTCCTGAATCTTAAACACCTTGGCTCTTGGTCTGGAACTTCTGGTGTCAGTCTCAAGTAATGAGTATTCAAAATTTCACCCATAAGTTCCAGGGGGCTGCAAAGAGAACCCACAAAACATGTGTCTCTTCTTTGGCTATTACGGGTGAATGACATACCATTTGAAAGGCTTCTTTCTTGGGGTATGACTATAGGTTACTTATTAACAATGACAAAGCCTGGCCTCCAGTGAGCACTCAATAAAAATTTGTTGAATGAATGAATGGTCACAAACATTTGATATTGATAACTAAAACCAGAACTTGACTTAGTTTACTAAGGAATCTTTCCCCACCCTCAGCTTTACTGACATATAATTGACAAATTAAAAAAAAAACTATACATACTTAAGGTGTACAACATGATCCCTTGGTATACGTATACATCATGAAATTAATCTTAATGTCCTACTAAGATATCTGGCAACATGGTGAAGCTGGCACTACTTATGTACAAAGGCAAACTGTTCAAATTTCCACGCTTTTCCTGAATGGTCCTGGTTATCTGTGCATTATCTTTCTCTCTTACATTGTTTATGATTTTTGATGATTTCCACATTTGCCTGTGAAAGTGTGAGTCAAGCACCTGGCATTATGGTTATAGGCACAGTCAGTCGCAGAGTAAGATCCCTCAGGTTCAAACCTTAGCAGTGGCCTTGGGTAAGTTACTTCACTTCTTGGGCATGAGTTGAGGAAATGGATTTGTAAAACAGGAATAACAGAAGTGATTTTCATGTGGAGTCATTGTGAAATTCAATGACATAATATACACAAAGCACTAAAATAAGGTACCTGGTACATGGTACGTGCTCAATTTAATTGTTTATATTGTTACTGGGGACTGTTTTGGTTTGTGGTGGGTTATCAGGTATTGTATCAACAGTATTTCTGACCTGGTATTTTAACTAATACCTAGATTTTAAGTCAATGGGAGCAGTAGGATTCAAACGAGGTTCCCAAACAGGACAACTTTATTGCTAAACGTTATTACTAAAACATACCCCCTCCCCTATCCTATCTATACAATCATGGCTCTTCTGGAATGACCTACTTGCAAATCTGTCCCATTTGGATCTCTTGGGATGTGCCAGGTTATCATAAGAAAAACTACCAGGTGATCAGTAAGTTTGCAGGGTGGCCTCATTGCTCTTTTACATGGTGTTGGCAGGACACTGGGAGAATCCTAGCTCCTCCTTTGTGTATCCCCTGTGAAGCGGCAGTGATCTGGGTGGATGAGCCCTGGTCAGCAAGAACTCCCCAGGTGGACATGCCTGTCAGATCCCGGCCTCTGTGCGGGTGGGGAAGGGGCTAACAGGTCCTGGTGTGGGGCCGCACCTTGCAGGGTAACCTCTAGGAAGTAGTGGGCATACTCCTTGAGGCACTCTTTGGTCTTGCGGGGGCAGGTGGTGGGCCAACTGTGGCAGTGCCCGTCCTTCTGGCTGACGGAGGCCGAGAGGTAGTAGTCCAGAAAGTGGGCGGGCGTGGGCACACACAGGTTCCAGCTGAAGGCTTCCAGGAGCAGCAGCTCCGTGCTCAGCAGCTCCTTTTTGGTGAGGGTGAAGTTCTGGCTGTTCAGGACCCTCGTACTGTTTATCTGCTCCAGCTTGGGCACGTGGTCCTCCCTGTCCTCGAATTTACCTGCGGGAGAAGCAGACGTTACTGGAAGATGGCCCTTGCCTGCACCCAGGAAGCAAAGGCCTACCTCACGGTGCCTGGACAGCCCTGGCACAGAGCACAGAAAGCCAAAAGGCCCCACTGCAGAGTGACTAAAGGCACACATTCTCGATCTGCCAAACCTGGGCTTGAATCCCCAAGCCATCACCTCCAGCTGTGTGATCATGTACAGGAGTCTCACCGTTTCCGTGCCTCAGTTCCCTCACTGTAAAATGGAACCTAAACCTCTCGACTTTTGTCAGATACAATGAGAAAATGCACACCACATGTTCAGGCCAGTGCGTGGAACGGAGAAGGCACTCCACGGCAGTTAGCGGCCACAGGGAGGGCCTGGAGAATAAGGAGCCCTGTCTCCACTCCTGCTTGGTCCTCACTAATGCAATCTCAGGACTGGTCAGGGTGTCAAGACAACCACAGTCAGAATACCCTTGAAAATTTGATCCTGTCCCCCTGACATGTAGAAAAGCCCCTCAATGGCTCTCCACTGTTCTCAGCACTGGGTTTATTTATTTAAAAAATTTTTAATGTTTATTTATTTTTGAGAGAGAGACACAGTGTGAGTGGGGGAGGGTCAGAGAGAGAGGGAGACACAGAATCCAAAGCAGGCTCCAGGGTCTGAGCTGTCAGCACAGGGCCCGACGTGGGGCTCGAACCCACAAACTGTGAGATCATGACCTGAGCTGAAGTCAGACGCTTAACCAACTGAGCCACCCAGGTGCCCGCTTAGTACTGGGTTTAAACTCTGTCAATAGCTTTTTAGCTTGAACTCCCTCTGAAACAGTTTGCTTAGGAAGTAAGTTTAGGAATGACTGGTAAGTGGGAGAAGACAGGAAAGGGAGGAAAGCCAGAAAGGGAACATGATCTTGAAGTTATCTGTACCCTTGTGTTCACTGCAGCATTAATTACAATAGGCAAGACTGAGAAACAACCTAAGTATCCACTGACAGATGAACAGATAGAGAAAATGTGGTATTTATGTACAACAGAATAATATTCAGCCATGCAAAGAAGGAAATCCTGCCATTTTTGACAACATGGATAAACCTTGAGGGCATTATGCTAAGTGAAATAAATCAGGCTGAGAAAGACAAAAACCGTATGATCTCACTTATATGCAGAATTGAAAAAAGACAAACTCAAAGGTACAAAGAGCTGACTGGTGGCTTCCAGAGGCAGGGAGGGTGGGAACTTGTGAAGGGGGTCAAAAGGTACAAACTTCTGGCTATAAATTGGCCCTGGGGATGTAGGCTGCAGCATGGTGACTAGTTAACAATGCTGTGCTGTATATCTGACAGCTGCTAAGAGAGATCTTAAAAGTTCCCATCACTAGAAAAACATTTGTAACTGTGTGAGGTGATGGATGTCAACAGGTACACTTATCAAATCATTTTTATACACTTGAAAATGAATACAATGTTATGTGTCAATTATATCTCAGTGAAACTGGGGCGAGGGTGACACTGTGGACTTCCGAGACCCAACTCCCACCTTCCTCCTCCCTTGGATTGCCATGTTGAGACCATCACGTAAGGAAGCAAGCCTAGCCTGCTGGTGGTGGAGAGGCTACAAGAACAGAGGTACCCCGGCGACAGCCAGCGCCAACTCTCAGACAGGAGAATGAAACCATCCAGGACCTTCTGGCACAGCCCCTCTAGCAACTGTCTGAATGAGTGTCTGAACCCGCAGAGGAAACCCCATACAACCCAAATTGCCGGGTGTTCTTTTTTTAATGTTTATTTATTTATTTTGGGGAGAGAAAGAGAGTACAAGCAGGGGAGGAGCAGAGAGAGGGCAAGAGAGAATCCCAAGCAGACTCCAGGCTCCAAGCTGTCTGCCAGAGCCCAACGAAGGGCTTGAACTCACAAACTGGGAGATCATGCCCTGAGCTGAAGCTGGACATTTAACCATCTGAGCCACCCATATGCCCCACACATTACTGTTGTTTAAATTGCCAAGTTTGGACATTATTCGTTGGGTGGAAATACAGAACTGGGATACACAGTCATATCCCTGGGCAGTGGCAACAAGATGTGAAACCCCACAAACAGGCACATCACATGGCTCAGAAGGTACTGAAGGAACAATGAGCAAGTACCGGAAGATCCTGGAAATAAATCCAATGAAATAAAGCCACTTGGAGTTAGATACAAGCAAAAATTAAACACAAGCCTTGAGTTATCCTCCAGGGTCAAGGGAACCAAGGTATTTACAGAAAATCCCCAGGGGTTCCCAGTGGTGGAGAGCCCCAGTGGCAGCCTCCACTGGGAGAGGCTCTGCAGGTGGGGCGGCTGTGGGCCCCCCAGCCTAAACCCACCTCACCCTGCCGAAACCACTTGCACCTGGCTGAGGCCTCTGTCACTGCACTCTCTGAAAGCTCCATGCCCCCTGTGCCCATGAGCCTTCATCTACACAGCCTGGCTCCCCCTTCCCCCTCCCCTCTTCACATGCCAACCTCTTCCTGTCCTTCACCCTTGAAATCACTGCCCCTTGGAAGCCTTCCGCGACCACTGTCCTCATTCTGGGCAATGCCCACATCACATGGTGATCCCTGAGGCCTGGCCTTGGTATGGCTGCCTGTGGCCTCTGAGCCCAGCCTAACCAGGAGCAGAACTCTGCTGAGTGAGTATTGGAAGAGGCAGTGGGGTGGCCCAGCTGAGCTCAAAAAGCACAAGACAAAGGGTCCACACACCTGTGCACATCTGTGAGCACCCTGTGACCCAGTTCCCATCAGACTTTCATGCTTCTTAGGAGAGATGAGGAAGTAACCATTTCAGGCCACCTTACAGAAGATACAACACATTTCTCAGGAAGGCCTTGAAATATGTCACCAAGAAACGAAACAGGGGACTCTGGGCAGCCAGAGTCTCTATCTTCCCAGCAAGCCTTAAAAGAGCTGCTAAGTGGGCAAAGATGGTGTGCTGAGAAGCTCTGGTCTTCAATGGGCAGGACGTGAGCAGATGGAAACATACAAAACAGAAGAGTGGAGACTGATGGCTGACCGGTTCCCACGCAGCTTGCAGCCACCCCAGGGCCTCTGCTGCCAGAGCCCTATCCAGCAGGACCCAAGCCTGGCAAGGCACCGCCTCCACACCCCACACCTTTCCCGGTCTTGCATGCATGGGCAACTCAGGCAGGAAAGGCAAGGTCAGTGCTGCCCAAGGCAGCCCCCTGTATGTCTGGAAATCCTGGGGTGGGGCTGGCTCTCCACCAGCCAGCACCCACACCCTCCCCGAGTGCGGGACCTCTCCTCCGGCTGTGAGTGTGCATCCCTTCACTCATCTTACTGTGTGTCCTCCAGCGCTCAGTGTCATCAAGGCACTTCTCATGCTCAGATTGCTTAACCACAAGTATTACTATTAATGGCTAGCACCTGACCAATAGGTCATTAATGGGCCAAAGCCCACGAGGACAGGAACCGTGTCTGACTTCTTTGCGGCGGTGCCTTATAGATAGTAGCTGCCCAATGAATATTCGTTCAAAGAATGAATGGTAGTCTCTCTCTCTCTTTATTTATTTATTTATTTATTTTCTGAGAAAGTGTGAGTAGGGGAAGGGGCAGAGTGGGAGAGAGGGACAGCGAATCCTTAAATTTATTTATATTGACAGAATGAGAGAGGGGCAGAGAGAGGGCCAGAGAGAGAGGGAGAGAGACAGAATCGCAAGGAGGCTCAGTGCTGTCAGCGTAGAGCCTTCAAAGTGGGGCTGGAATCCATGAACCATGAGATCATGACCAGGCCCAAACCAAGAGGTGGATGCTTAACCGACTGAGCCACCCAGGCTCAGAAGGGGGGAGAGAGAGAGAGAGAGAGAGAGAGAAAGAGAGAGAGAGAGAGAGAGAGAGAGAGAGAGAGTGTCTTAAGCAGGCTCTACATTCAGCACAGAGCTCGAGGTGGGGCTTAACCTCACAAAGTGAGATCATGACCTGAGCTGAAATCAAGAGTCAGACAATTAATTGACTGAGCCACCTAGGCGCCTAGGTACTCTGTTGATAGCTGAATTTTGGGCCATTTAAATTATCCTCCAATGATCTCAGATTATCTGTATTCCCTAATTTGTTCTCCAATGATCACATATGTTTTGCACAATTTAAAAAGAAAAAAAGGGGTGCCTGCATGGCTCAGTCAGTTAAGTGTCCGGCTTCAGCTCAGGTCAAGATCTCACGGTTAATGGGTTCGAGCCCTGCATCGGGCTCTGTGCTGACAGCTAGCTCAGAGCCTGGAGGCTGCTTCATATTCTGTGTCTCCCACTCTCTCTCTGACCCTCCCCTGCCCGCACTGACTCTCTGTCTCTCAAAAAAAAGTAAAAAACATTAAAAACATTTTTTTAAAGAGAAAAAACTTTTGCACAATTGTCCAGTTTTCCATGAACCTTGTGCTGAACTAAGCCAACACTATTAGCAGGCACTCAGTAGATACAAGTGCTCTTTTCTTCCCCAGGGCAGAAGGTGGCATGGTGGCCTGGCAAAAAAGGGCATCATACTCAGGGTGGTATTAAGACTCTTTCATGCCATTTCTGGCAGCCAGCAATCTATTCTAACTGGCAGATGTGCTCAGTGAGATTAGTTTCCTCCCTAACGTCGGAGCTTTTCAAACCTTTCAGAGCTCTCTGCCTTTTCCACAGCCACCAGGCCCAAGAGGATTAGCCTCAAATGGAAGGGGCTATGGATTACTGAAGAATCTGAATTCACCTGCTCCCCAGGCTGGAGAAGTTTCTTGGGGACCCACTACACTGTAGGCAAGGGCCAGGCAGAGTGGGATCTGAATCCTCAATGAGTTGGCGCTGGACCGAAGAGCATTATACTCCACAGGCCATTTGTTTCCTATTGAGGAATATGCCTCCTGAGGAGAAGAAATGGCCTTGCAGAATGGAACGTGCTTCAGTAGTACCCAACACGCAGGCATGCGCAGTCTTCATGTTGGGTCGGGCACTGGATCCTCCCAGGTAGATTCTGTTCGGATCCCCAGAAGCTCAGAGAAAAAGCTCAGAGAACTTAGCTTCACATCTAGGAGCCAACTTATAGCCCCTGCTCTTACCTGCTGGCCAGCAGGCCCCCGCTTAGCAACTATTCCCAAGCACCATACATTTCACAGCCAGAAAGGATTTTATGAGTTTCCTGGTATTGCACGTGCCTGGCAGACATTTCCTCGCCTCCTCCCATGACTGAGAGCAGGCCAGCCTTTTGTCCCCAGTGCCGCCACCCAGCACCGCCACTCAGCTGCTGGCTCCTTATCGACAAACTGCACTGACAACAGATGCCTGGAAGTCTTCAGGCAGGACCCCTGAGAGGTGTGGGGGACAGAATTCCGAATCCTTCCAAGTCAGACCAGAGCCACAGATTCTCTTCGACTCCTTTAATGTACATTTTGTTTGGAAAAATTTCAAATCCACAGAAAAGATGAAATAATGAACACAGATGACCCTTCGGTCAGATTCACCAACTGCTGATTCAGAGCCACATTTGTTCTGTGTGTGTGTGTGTGTGTGTGTATGTGTATGTGTGTGTGTGTGTATAAATATTGATTTTGCTGGGCCATTTCTAATGAAGTTGTAGACATGACATGCCAGCCTTGGACAGTGTCCATCCCTGAAGTCATTTTCCTACATAATCATAATGCTATTATTACCAATTCTAAGAACATGAGTATTAATGCAATAACATTTTATTCCTTTTTTTTTTTTTTTTAGTAAGCTCCACACCCAAAATGGAGCTTGAACTCATGACCCTGAGCAATCAAGAGTTGCATGTTCCCCCGACTGAGCCAGCCAGGTGCCCCAGCACTAACATTTTCTAATATTCAATCTACATTTGACTTTCCCCTGCAGTGCCCCAAATTCCTTTTATAGTCTTTGTTTTCTTGTGGATCCAGATTCAACAAAGCTCACACATGGTGTCCGTTATATCTTTTAGTTCCATTCTTTGTTTCACATGACACTGACTCTGGATGAATGCAGGCCAGTTTTCTTCTAAAATGGCCTGTATTTTGGGAGCACCTGGCTGGCTCAGTTGGTAGAACATGCAATTCTTGACCTCAAGGTCATGAGTTCAAGTTCCATGTTGGGCCTAGAGACTACTTAAAAAAATGTCCCATATTCTGGGCTGTTTCCTTATGATAAAACAGTTTGGGCAAGGAAACTACAGAGCTGATGTTTTGTCCTTCTTACCGGATCATATCAGGAGTTATATAATGTCAGTTTGTCCCAGCAATAGCGATGCTATGTTTGATCGCTTGGTTAAGGTGGTGACACCAGATCTCTCCATTTTAAAGGTACATTTTCCTGTGAAATTAATAAGTAATCTGTGAGGTGATGCCTTCAGACTCTCTGAATATCCTGTTTCCCAACCTTTATTTTTAAAGTTTATTTAGAGACAGACAGAGCCAGCACGAGCAGGGGAAGGGCAGAGAGAGAAGGAGAAGAGAGAGAATCACAAGCAGGCTCCACACTGTCAGCACAAAGCCTGACATGGGGCTCAAACCCACGAAACTGTGAGATCGTGACCTAAGCCCAAACCCAGAGTCAGATGCTTGACCCATTGAGCACACCCAGGCATCCCTCTCGCCTGCAAAACCCTTCAATTCCATAATTTGGCATCCAGGAAGGATTCTTTCCTGAATAAATAATTACACTGGGGTTGAAAAAGAATTTTTAACAATTCTATCATTCTATCTACATTTTTCTTTTTGGATGTTTACATTGTTCTAAATTTGACCAGTGGGAGCCCTATCATCAGACTTGTAAGATTAAGAAAACATCCTAAAACCACCGAAGTGCTCAGGCTGGGTCTGGAGGCCAGACACAGGCACGTGAGTCCTTAGTATGGGTGGCAGTGGTGGAACCTGCAAATACTGCCCCACAGGACCCTCTGCACACCCAGCTGAGTGGTTCCAGTTCCTCCTACTCCTCCCAAGGGCTGGTGCGCAGACAGCCGGGAGAGCCCCAGCCGTTCCTGGCATGTCACACAATTACTGGACTGATGACCGCAAGTCCAGCCAAGTGGTTACCTAACTTAACCACAGCGGCAAGACACTGTCCGTCCAGCAGGCCTCAGGGGGGGACTCTCACACACTAACTTTTCTTTCCTTTTCTTAATAGCATTTTTGTTTGTTGTGGCAAAATGCACATAACATAAAATTTACCATTTTAACCATACAGTTCAGAGGCATTCGGTACGTTCACATTGTTGTGCAACCAATCACCAGAACTCTTCTCATCGTGCAAAACTGAAACTGCACACCCAGGAAATCCAGTAACTCAGTGTCCTTGGGTCCCCTCCTCTGGTAACCACCATTCTATTTTCTGTCTCTGTGAACAGACTCCTCTAAAGACTGGCTTTTCTTCTTCCACCGATGGTCCTAGCAGTCAAGCCCTCACCAGACCCAATAAAATCCCCGACTTTTCTGAATTAGGCCTACGAGAAACAATATCTTTAGTTGCTTAAAAAATGTTTTATTGGGGCACCTGGGTGGCTCAGTCGGTTAAGTCTCCGACTTCGGCTCAGGTCAGATCTCACGTTCGTGGGTTCGAGCCCTGCGTCAGGCTCTGTGCTGACAGCTAGCTCAGAGCCTGGAGTCTGCTTCCGGTTCTGTGTCTCCTTCTCTCTCTGCCCCTCCCCCTCTCATGCTCTGTCTCTCTCTGTCTCAAAGATAAATAAAAAAACATTAAAAAAATTTTTTTAATGTTTTATTTTAGGGGCTCAGGGGTGGCTCAGTTGGTTAAACGTCTGACTCTTGATTTTGGCTCAGGTTATGGTCTCACAGTTCGTGAATCTGAGTCCTGTGTTGGGGTCCATGCCGACAGCACAGAACCTGCTTGGGATTCTCTCTCTGCCCCTCCCCTAGTTCTCCTTCTCAAAAGTAAATAAACTTAAAAAAAAGGTTTTCTTTTGGAAAATTTTAAATATACCAACAAAAAAAAGAAATGTTATAATGAACCCCCAAGAATACATTACCCATCTCCAACAATCATCAACCTCTATACTGCCTTTGGAAAAATTCCTAAACAAAATGGTGCACGTGCAGAGTAGAATCCTATAAAAAGTCAGTGCTGTCCTATCTGTGATGTCCAGGCCCAGGGCTGCTCACACGCTACTAACCAGACGGCCAGATACACTGCTGGCTGTGAACTCCCCCACAGACAGCCCTTCATGCCCAGCAAGACACCTCTTTACAGACTCATTCGGGGTTACCTGCTGCCCATTCAGGAGCTACACTTAGGCTCAGGAAGGTGGCCAGTTTCCTGGTTAAAGAAAACCAGGTTTTAAAGCAGCAGCTGGTTCCTCTTTTCCCCTAAAGGGATGCAGTGCTTTTAAACACAGGCAAAGCTACTGTTCCCCAAGAAAGGCCATTCTCCTATTTTAAAGTTTCCCCCTCTCTTTTCATCTGAGAAAGAAAAAAATCTGATTAGGAACTGAGACCCCTTGGCTGCCCCAGACCCCTCTGTCCTACTCTGTCGGGTGCGGATGATAAAGTGAGGTGAGGGAGGTAGGTCAGGGGATGAAGAGCCTCTTCAGTGGCTTCCCAGCCACGCCTGGCCCTTTGGGTGGGCCTGACATCTTCGGAGGGGACTGCGGAAAGGACCAGGCAAGGCCTCGGCAGCAGAGATGGCGGGAGCCAAACAAAGAGGAAAGAGGAAGCTGTGGTTGAGAGCTTTCTTTCCCCCAGGACCCAGGAGAGGAAGTATGGGCCCATTATTTCCCAGGCAGGACCAAGCTGAATGGAGACCTTTCTGATGCTAATTCTTTCTTCCGTCCTTGCGGGAGAGAAGTGGCCATGAGGCGGGTCATATATTTAACGTGAGCTGAGAATATTTAATGAGGGTTGAGAATGTTGTGACCCCTGGGAGCCTGGATTCTGCAGGAGGTCCTGACTGGAAACAGGCTAAGGATGTCCTCCCCAATATCTCGTGTGATTTTGGGCCATCACTTAAAAACCCACACCTCAAAGGGTGCTGGGGAGGTTTGGGAGATAGCACAGGTAACGTGTGGCATATCCTCGGGCACAGAAAGCACTCTGTAAACAACAGCAGCTGCTGTTCTATTATTTACTGAATATGGTACTTATTCTTTGTAACCCAGACCCAGATCTTCTTCTAAAGTCCTATTAGTTAAGAAAGGGTGAACCAAAGTTGGTAGCCAGTGCTTCAAGACATTTTCTTACAGGCTCTGAAAAAGGGGTAAGCTCAAGAAAAGGCTACTGACCCCATCTCAATGCCACTAGCCAGGCCATGTTGGACACTAGAGCGGCTCCAGCCTCCTTCCCCTGGACTGTGACCTTGAACTCCACCCCGGGGCTGCAGGTTCCAAGGTTTATATAGAGGGAGGCAAAGGGGAGATGGGTTCACAGCCTTTCCTGGATGGGTCCCCCCCACAGGGGCGGGACTTTCCTAGGTCACAGAGCTGGTCAGCAAGAGACAGAGAATGGGTGAACAAGGACGTGAGCTCTGGGTGTGTAGGACTTTGGTGCCAGGTGGCACCACAGCACAGCAGGCACCAAGAAATACAGGTAGCACCCAAGGAAGGGAAGCCTCCATGTCATGCACTCAGCACATCCTAGTAACATGCCTGGAGGCTGGGAGCATTCCCCACTTAGAATCAGAAGCTCAGAAGAATTGAGTGAGTTGTTCTAATCACCCAGGTAGTAAGGGACAAAGCAGAACTGGAAATCCAGCAATCTGTTCCATGAGGTCAGGGGCCACAGGTGTCTTCTAGAACATCACAGATTCCCTTTACCCCGCACAGAATCTGGCATAAGGTGAATAAAGATCTGTTAGGTTGTTTTTTATTGAAAAAAAATTTTTTAATGTTTATTTATTTTTTGGGAGAGAGAGGCAGAGTGCAAGTGGGAGAGGCGGAGACCTAGAATCTGAAGCAGGCTCCAGGCTCTGAGCTATCAGCACAGAACCAGACACTGGGCCTGAACTCACAGGCTGTGAGATCATGACCTGAGCTGAAGTTGGATGCTCAACCAACTGAGCCACCCAGGTGCCCCAAGATCTACTTTTTTAAAAACGATGAGTAAATGGCTCCAAAGTCCAGAGCATCTCAGAGTCATGAGGATCCCTACAACCCCAGAGTCTCCATAACGAGTACATCTGTCTGGGTGCAGACATTCCCACAGATGTGGGTATGAGGCCAGTTGTGTCTCCTCCCCACCTAATAGCCACGTTCTCCAAACACACTCTTGTCTTCATCCTCCTCTCTGCTTATGCTAGTTGATTAGTTTAATCTCAGAGCCTTTCCACTAAAGATCAGTACAACCAACAGGCCCTACCTTTTTCTTCCAAAGAGAGGACTGAAGTTGAAGAGTGAATCTCTAACAGGATACTTTCTATAATAAAGGACCACCCTCTTCCCAACCACCCAAATCAGCTTTTCCATTAAAAAAATTCTTTGGCTTGGGGCACCTGGGTGTCTCAGTCATTTAAGTGTCTGACTCTTGATCTTGGCTCAGGTCATGATCTCACAGATCCTGAGTTCAAGCTCTGCATCGGGCTCCATGGTGACAGCCTGCTTGGGATTCTCTCTCTCTGGCCCCCTCCTGCTTTCTCTCTCTCTCTCAAAACAAACAAACAAACAAACTTAAAAAAAAATTCTTTGGCTTTCTGTATTTTACTGGAGGACAGAAGGGGGCTTCTTCCTGGTCTCCCTAGAGCACATTCCTCATACATGCAATAGGCAAGTGTCTTCCTGAAGAATCATGGGAGACAGATTTTGAGGGATGTGACAGAGAAGATGTGATTTGAGAAGATGTGTCAGGAAACCACTCTGAAGACAGCATGCTCTGAAAGGCTGTTTTACTTTTTTTTTTTTCTTACGGAGGGCAGGGCACTCTGATGAACCACCCGGGGTTCTACAGAGGCTCGGCCACTCACTGGCTGTGAGGGCTGGGCAAGCCGATGGGGGCAAGGGTGGCATGATGACTCAGCGTGCTGGAATGGTGCCCAGTGCTCCCCCAAACACTGGATCTTGCTCTTGTGGACGTTTGTCGACTCAGGGCCAACCATGCAATTGCAGTCATGGGGACCATGACAGGATAGTTTCTGGATAGGATCTGATACGGGGGAGAGAGAAAGCCAGGGACAGAGTCCAAAAACCCTGTAGCCAAAGGCACTGCTTGGTGCTCTTTGGGGAAGTGGGAAGCTGTGCGGACCTCTGGGAGCGCCCTTCCCACTCTGCTCTTACCCTGCTGTAGGGATCTGGAGATTAGGAAATGTCCTGGAGAAAAAGCCTCTGATCTTAGCCAAAGCTGGCTCAGGGGCCAGCTGGGTGGACCTGGCATGAAGGGGAACCTGGGACCTGCCCTGGGTGGGTTTCATCCCTCCTTAGGACAAAAAGAAAGGTCGTTACAGTGGCTTACAGACCCAGGGAGATGGTGTGAATGGAAGCAATGTCTACAGTCCCCATCACTGAAGAAGACTCATTCCACAGGTGTACCTCCTCTGTGCTGAGCACAGCGGAGCACAAAACAGATCAGGTCCCTGTCCACACAGTGCCTCCCTCCTCACAGGGCCTGTCTCCTTCCTCTCCTAAAAGCAGGTTGTTCCGTCCATGGCCATGTCTCCAGCCTCTGGCACAGAGCAGGGCACAGTAAATGTTGAAGGTAAGAATGAGTGAATGAAAGAACATTTCTGACTGGCTGAGTCAATTCCTGAGTCCAACTTTGGAAACCGAGACCAGAGGTGAGGTTGCGGGTGACTGTTTTCTTCAGGAGGAAACCGTAAAAATGCCTCCAAGGTCAGACAGAGGTGGCATTTGGCCAGCTGGATCATACACTGGCTTCCCTTCTGGCTTCGAGAACTTTGCTCTCTCAGGATGCAGCAACTGGTACAGTCACTTCACCCGGTGGCCCCAGCAGATCCCAGGCTCCTCTGTGCTCCACTCTACAAACAATTTCACTATCTAGGGGCACCTGAGTGGCTCAGTCTATTGAGTGTCTAACTTTGGCTCAGGTCATCATCTCGTGGTTCGTGGGTTTGAGCCCCATGTTGGGTTCTGGGCTGACAGATCAGATCCTGGAGCCTGCTTCCTTTGGATTCTGTGTCTTCCTCTCTCTCTCTTTCTCAAAAGTAAATACACGTTAAAAAAAAAAGAGAAATACTTTCACTACCTAAAAGCAGGGGCAGTGAGGTGGGGGTCCCCGTCAGGTACAGGGCTGGCAGCAGGGGCCAGGGCTGAGTGAGCTCTTCACATGGAGGAACAGCGTTCTCTCCAGGAACAGAAGTCACTGCTCTGCAGAATGCTCACTCCCAGCTCACAGGGGTTGCTCTGGACCAGGCCTGACGGGGCTGCGGCTGCAAGGAGAGCAGACAGCAAGTCCTTCTGGGCTGCAGGGTCACAGGTGTGGCATCAGGGGTCCCGGCTGGACCTCCGCTGAGCACAGAGGAGGAGGAGAGGCGACTTTGGCCACTTCTCTCCAGGTTAGAAAGTGAGCTGCTTCCAGACCCGAGACCTATTCCAGAGGCTGGATGTGTTCATCCAAGTCAGCTCACATGTGGCTCTGCAGTCTCAGCAAAAGGAACTGGGAGTCTCCTAGCAACCTGGCCGTCTGCTAGCCAGTCTCCAAGGTGCAGCCATGGAGGGATGCAATCCAGCTGCAGGACAAAGGCCGCTGTTGTGTGGCGGCTGAGAGCAAGGACTCAGGGAGATGGCTGCCTGGGTCCCCATCCACGTGCCCTTGGGCAAGTCACCCTCGTGGGCCTCAGCTTCCTCCTCTATCTAGTGGGGAAAATAATACTGCTTATTTTATAGGACTGTTTTGAGGATCAAATGAGGAAATCCACACAAAGAACTCCAAACACAAACTGGCATATAAACAACATATTCGCCATTCCCTGAGGGCCAGGATCTGCCCTCTACCCCCAGGTTTTGATTATAGGGAAAAAAAATGTAGTGAGTTTGCAAGTAATTTTTATTTTATTCCTTATATTTTTCCTCTATCATCTAATTTTCTACAAGAAACAAATATCACTCTCCCACTGAAAAAAAAAACAAAAAGGCTTAAAATTCTCAGAAGACACCACTCATGGAACCCTAGAAGCCAGAACTAGCAGGGTGACTGGCAGAGATGGTTCCAGAACATGGGTCTGTCCTAATCCAAGACTATCCCCGTGTGAACCTACTTTACAATGCCCATGAATCACACTTTCCTAGAAGAGTTCCAGGAACTCCAACATGTCAAGTGACAAAGAAGACACTTTTCCTGTCTAGACACTGAAATGCTTACAATTAAATTGAAGACTCAGGAGGCAGGGAGAGGCAACAGATACTTCTTTAAGACAGTCTCAAAGTCCAGGCAGGGGTACCTGGGTAGTACAGTCCATTGGATGTCCAGCTATTGGTTTCGGCTCAGATCATAATCTCACAGTTTGTGAGATCAAATCCTGCATCACGCTCTGTGCTGATAGTGGAGTCTGCTTGGGATTCTCTCTCTCTCTCCTTTTCTCTCTCTCCCCTCACCCACTCATGCTTTCTCTCCTTTCTTTTAAAATAAATATTCTTTTGGGGTGCCTGGGTGACTCAGTCGGTTAAGCGTCCGGCTTTGGCTCAGGTCATGATCTCACAGTTCGTGGGTTCGAGCCCCGTGTCGGGCTCTGTGCTGACAGCTAGCTCAGAGCCTGGAGCCTGCTTCAGACTCTGTACCTCCCTCTCTCTCTCTAACCCTCCCTGCTCATGCTATCTCTGTCTCTCAAAAATAAATAAAAAACATTAAAAAAATTAAAAGAATATTCTTTTAATGTTTATTTATTTTGAGAGAGAGAGAGAGAGAAAGACAGCATGAGCAGGGGAGCAGAGAGAGAGGGGAAGACAGAGAGCCTGCTGAGCTATCAGCACAGAGCTGGACACGGGGCTCAAACCCACAAACTGTAAGATCATGACCTGAGCTGAAGTCAGACCCTTAACCGATTGAGCCACCAGGCACATCTAAAATAAATAAATAAACTTAAAAAAGAGAAGAAAACCCAGGCAAACACAGCTAACATAAAAATAATCTCTAATCTCACCAGCCAGGGGTATAACAGGCTGGCCTGTTCCCACTACCCCACTGGTAGTGTCACAACTCATGCTGACTAGGTGGCAGATGCCCAGTGAAGGGCAGGCTGCTGTGACAGAGGAGTGAACTGTCTCCACCACGGAGAGCCGGAGTCTCTGAGGTGAGATAAGGAGGAGGTATAATCTGGAAAAGTCTCCAGTGGCTCTCCCAGGGGCAAGGGGACTAGTGAATTCAGACTCTAGAGTTCTCCTCTTCAGCATTAACAGGAGAATGTGTATAACACAATATCCTGACTGTAACGGGGGAGAAGGTACCAGCGAGACACAGCATTCATCACAGATAGGATTCAAGGTTAAAGTAAATAAAAAGAAAAGAAAGATAAACGCCTAGCTCCCCAGCAGCCAGGCTGCAGATAACTGTAAAGAGCAGACAGGGTACTTGACGTCAATGTCTTGTTCATCTTCCTGCTAAGATGTGGGCCAGGCTATTTTCCTGAAAGTCAGGACACTAAGATTTTCTTAGAAGGGCCACTGTCTTGTTCTTGGCATGTGTCCAGAGACCTGCTGGGTCTCTGGCTTGAAGGCTGCTTCTTTAGGAGATATGTCCAGATCATAAGCAACATGAGTACGGGACTCGATTTGCTTTGTGCCCCCAACCGTCTCCCAGACTCAGTGCGCAGTAGGTATGTATGTGTGGAGTGACTTATCTTCAGTGACAGGGACTATAGTTATTCCTCCTGTTTGCCACTGCCTCCCTGGCTGTATAGCTTCTGGTATACAGCAGAGGTACAATAAATGTTTTTTTTAATGACTTACCTGTGTGGGGTCACAGGCTCCTGAACACTGCATCTTCAATTAACCTGTGTATCTTAAGATTTCCCCCTTACTCTCTCCAGCCACAGAACAAAACAAAACAAAACACAAACCCTACTTGGATCCCAGAGCCCAGGCCCTGGAAAACAGGCCAGAGCACTAAACTTGCTAAGTTAAACTGTACAATTTCTGAGTTTCCTGCCCAGCCAGCTTCCTGACCAGCATGTCACACAAAATCCTTCCCCTGAAAATAGCTCTAAGCCTGCCAGTCTGCAGAGATGGGAACAGGAAATGGAAAATCACCATGTCCTCACTCTGCACGGCAGCATCAGGGCCCCGAGCCCGGCTGTATTTGGTGTGGTCCTCGGGTGACAGACCACTTTTTCCAGTCCACCCAGTGCTGTGTGGCTGCCACAGGAACTACTAGATGCTACTGATTAGAAGAGGCACCATTATGTTGCACAGCCTTTGGAGGAAATCATAAATGACTGTCAATATTAAGTGCACACATCACATGTAAAACCCATCCTGATTTTCTGAAATGTGAAACCATGGCAGGGAGGGACTGTAGGGTTCTTCCTAGCCACTCTCCCATGAATTATCTCCTGCAAGGGGTCAGCCATATTTCCCGTAAATAAATCTCCTGCTTTGTTCTGTCCAAAGTACACCCATGAAAAAGGCCACCTGGAAAAACGGCTCCCTTTGCAATTAGCGCCCTAGCGGCATTTGGAGCATTCCCAGCTTTGGTGAGAGCCGGTATGCTTAACCTCCCCGGGCAGGAAGGTGGTGCCTTCCGTCATCCCCTCTACCAGAAAGGATTAAGACTGCTTTCCAGTTTCTCAAGATCTCCAACAGAGATACCCCATCCCAACAACCCCCCCCACCCCCCACAAAGAAGCTACTTTTTAGAAGCAGCAGTTGCTAAGTAATCAAGGCAGGGGGAGGGAGGGGAAGGATGCAGGGGCAACTGAGGGGGAGTAAAGGTGCTTTACTGGGAGAGAGATGGGCCTTTCCTAGAATTTCCTGAAGCTCAGTGAGCACAAGCCGTGGGTTGGCAACGGTTTCCACTTGTACCTTTGCTAAGAAATGAGGCTATTGATTACTGGCTTGAGGAGTCTTTTTTTCTTTTAAGTTTTTAAATGTTTATTTTTGAGAGAGAGACAAAACACGAGCAAGGGAGGGGCAGAGAGAGACACGGAATTTGAAACAGGCTCCAGGCTCTGAGCTTTCAGCACAGAGCCCGATGCAGGGCTTGAACTCACAAACCGTGAAGTCATGACCTTAGCCGAAGTCAGAAGCTTAACCGACTGAGCCACCCAGGTGCTCCGAGGAGTCTTAAAAACAATCAGTCTGGGGAACTCATTTCTCATGTGGGCATCCTGGACAGGGTAAGGCAGAAAGGTGGGATGCAAACACAGTCCCTGCTGGGAGCTCAGAAGGAAAGCCACAAGTAGACACTGGTGAGGGGCTGGCATGGGGGAGGGACACTGCTCCTCTACTGATGGTTTTTTGAGGTAGAGAAGCGTGGTTCCAAAGGCTCCCACAAATTAAGTTCAATTTAAGAAAAGCGATCTTGTCATTTGCGAGGCAATTTAGTGTTACCTATCAAAATCTTCTGTGCACACAACACACACACCTTGGACCCAAGCCATTCCACCTCTGGGCATTTTTCTCACATTCCTTGTGCAAAGACACAGGGAAAAAGATTGCTGTTGTCTGTCATACTGGTGATAGTAGTGAAAAAACCAGATAGTAACCTAAATGTCCACCAACCGTGAGTAATCATGCAGACGGCAGTGTTTATGAGATGGAGAACGCTGCAGCCCATAAAGAGCCCGCTAAACCCATGCAGACAGACAGGAAAGAGGTTCCTGACGTGCTATGAAGAAAGCACTCTTGGTACTAAGCCACTTGTGTAAATACACAGTTGATTCAGGTATTTATGTTCCATAAAGTCGCCGGGAACAGTGGAACTAATGAACCCAGAACCACGCTGCTCCTGGGGAAGTACAGGGGTAGGTTCCTGTGAGCCACTGGTCACATTTTCATCCATCAACACAGAACCTGGCTCTGTGTAGTTCTGTTCAATATACTGTTGGTTCATGATCCAGACCCAGAGCCAGCAGCGCTGTAACGCAAGCCTGAACAAGTCTCACGGAGCACACTTGTTTTGTCTGTGTGGCACATCACAGCCTTGTGCTCAGGAATACTAGACAGCATTCGGCACTATGCTCAGAGGCTGTTTTAAGCAGTAAAGCCACAGCCAGCAAAAAAAAAAAAAAAAAAAAAAAAAAAGAAAACGTGGCACTAAACAGACTAGGAAAAGGACCCTTGTTTTTAAGCATGAGAGCTCAAACAAGAAGGCAGACCCTTGGCTTTGCTCCTCAGCTGGGCGCCTCTGCACATGTCCATGAATGACTGCCTGAGCTAAAGTTGGATGCTCAACTGACTGAGCCACCCAGGCACCCCTAAATTGTTTTTTTTAAACCTACAGTAGGAGGGTGCCTGAGTGGCTCAGTCAGTTAAGCATCTGACTTCAGCTCAGGTCATGATCTCATGGTTCATGGGATTGAGCCCCACATCGGGCTCTGTGCAGACAGCTCAGAGCCTGGAGCCTGCTTCCAATTCTGTGTCTCCCTCTCTGCCCTTCCCCCACTCACGCTGTCAGTCTGTCTCTCTCTCTCAAAAATATATAAACATTAAAAAAAATCTACAGTGGGAAGGTGAGCATTTCTGCAGGTTCGTGCATCACAGCATGACAGATTCACTCTGAGCTAAAGGATCCCCCTCCCCCTGTTTGATGCTTCTCTCTTCTGGGAAGGAAGGCTGAGAGGAAGGCTAGCAGAGGACTCAGCCTCACCTACAAAAGCCTGAAAAGTCAGAACTTTATCCTGAGAACAGGATAGGGCCACCCTAAGCCCTTCCTGCTTCACATACCAGAAGCAGTCAGTGAGGGGCAGGATGCAACTCACAACTCAGAAGAGAAAGTCCGATGGGAGCAGGGAACGGAGGGAATCCTGCAATTCTGTTTACTGGGCAGTTTATATGGGTGTAATCTAGGACTCCTTTTACCGCCTTGTCAATAAACACCTTGCTTAAACACCTGTTTTTAGTTCTGGTACTGAATGTTTACGGCAGCATTGATCATAATACCTAAAAAGTGGAAACAACCCAAATGTCCATCAACAGATAAATGGATAAGCAAATTGTGGTATATCCATACAACAGCATTATTCAGCCATGACAAGGAATGAAGGACTGACGTGCACTACAACTTGGATGAACCCTGAAAACATTAAGTGAAAGAAACCAGACTCAAGAGGTCACGTACTGTAGGATTCCTTTCACACGAAATGACCAGAACAGGCAAATCTGTACAGATAGAACACCGATTAATGGCTGCCAGGGCTGTGAGTGGGAAGGAATGGGAAGCAGCCACTTAATGGATACAAGCATTCCTTTTGGGGTGATGGTAATATTCTAAACTACAGAGGTGACAGTTGCACAACAGTGTGAGTGGATGTCTTAAACGCCATGAAACTGTCTGCTTCACAATGGTTAAAATGGTAAATTTCATGTTGTGATATGAATTTTACCGCAATTAAAAAACAAAACTCCTGAGCTGTGTGAAGCAAGTTACTCAGCCTCCCAACCACATAGGCTGGTTGGGAGGATTCCACTGACTTGGGTTGTTAAGTGCCTGACACAGGGTTGGGTGTTGATAAACGGTTGTGGCCCCCAGGGTGACAGGGCAGACTGTCAAAGCCCACTCACCTGGAAGCTGTGGGGTCTTCATGTTGTCAGATTATCCTTTTAATTAAATAGCTATAACAACAACACAGAGAGGGGCTGAGAAGCTGTATCAGATGAAAGATTAAAGGAGAGAGTGGCTCTCCTATATTCACAGAACACTTACATTTATATTATATTCATGGTAGGATTCTATCCTGTGTAGGTTACGGGAACAGTTAACTCAATCACAAGAAGACCAAGTCGACCATGGAACAACATATAAGCTCTTGCTTTTCCACCTCCTTCCATTGGCCTGTAGATATGGACCCTTGCCTGACCCTTGATTTACGGGGGTAGAGGCGCTGTAGGCAGGTGAGAACATTCCATCTGTGCAAAGGCCCTTCTTTGGACACAGCTCTAAAAACTGCAGAACTGACAGGTGGGTGCAAGAATGGCTGCTCTTCTTATCTAGGAATGATCTGGTACGGAATTACCAGAACTCAAAACTTCTGAGGCAAGGTGACCAACCCCCTGCCCCTTGTGGCTAGCAGTCAGCCTGGGGAGAGTGGAGGGAGCAATGAATAGGATTTCAGGCTGTCATGGACACTTTTCTTTCCTTGGGTCTCTGAGCATATGGCAGGTGTCCTGAAAAATCCGTTCCTGCTGCCCCAGGCTGGCTGCTGCCCTCAGACATGTGGGTGGGGGTGTCTACCTCTCTGTCTGAAAGGCCCCCTTCCCTCTGCCATGGCGGCAGCAGCACAAAGGAGTCTCCAGTGTGTGCCTCACGTCCCAGCTCCCCAGACAGACGCTGGGGGACAGCTTCCATGGCCTCATGGAAATCTAAGTCCCCTGCCCCCATGGGGCCTCGATGCAGCCCATAGATCACAGACAGCAGCAGGCCAAAGGCCATGGTGCAGACTTCTCTTGGGCTGCCTGAAATGTGATGCCTGTTCTGCCCTCGGACGACGGGGTATCTTGCAAGCCGTGCATCTCTTCCCAAGACAGAAGAGAGCTACATGTTGATTTGGGACTCTGAAGTAGCAGGCAGGCTGGAATCCCACCCAGCAAGCCTGACTTCTCTGTAGAACACAGGAAATCCAGCTGGCCCAAGGTAGAGCAAATCAAATTGGGAGGCTGCACACCCAAAGCAGCCAAAGGGATTATAACAGCAGGTGGAAAGTGCCATGGTGGAAAACAATAGAGAACGTTTAAAACTCTACAGCCATGCTTTTGGAACTGGGTGGTCGTGTTTGCAGGGGTTCATGGCAGCACGCCAAGAGCAGACAAAGCCACAGGAGAAGATGGGTACCATCCTCTTGCGGCATCAGTGGGACTTACAGATGGGTGAGGGACCAATATAATAAAACAAGATGATAACATATTGTAGAGGGGAATGTAAAATCTGACTGAATGGTAAGGAGAAAATACTAGATGTCAAGGAAATGTCATGATTGTAGCAAGCCACCTTGGGGCATGTCACTCCTCTGTGTTAAGGGCACCTTGGAGAAATGTGGAAGCCCAGCTCAGAAGGAACCCCTAGCTCTATTCATTTCCTTTATTCTACAAATATTTTTTTTCAAGTCTTCTGATGTATGAGGTTCCTTTCCCTCCCTGAAACTCCCTGTTCAGTGGGGCGGGGGGTGTTAATTAAGAGTGCCCGATGCCATGGAAATGTGTACTTGCTGACTGTGTGTGGGAAGGCTTTCTCAAGGATGTGGGGCCCGTGTGACATTTAACTGGGATCAGATGGGGGGCAGCGGGGAAGCTCTCTAGGCAGAAGAGACATGAGGGGGCCTGGCCGGAGCTCAGTGCCTTAAGAGCAGAAATGTATGAGGTCAGAGAAACACGACTTTGAGAAATGATCCCTATCCTTAGACTGCAGGTAAACCAAGGGATGATTTTAAGTGGAAGGATGGCACGACAGAGCTGTGTTTTAAGCACATGACCTAAGCAGCATACTCATGTGGTAGTCCCGACTGAGGCAGACAGACAGATGGTCAAAGCTACGCTGTGTTTTCTTTGGAGCCTTGTTGGAAGATGCAAACCATAAGAGGCCTGGTGACAACACAATGGGCCCTGCTTGGCCCCAATCAAGCAGTCACATTTCTAAATACCTCTAAGGACAGCGGTTGCTAGGGTTTCCCTTCTGGCACATTCAGAGGAACCTAGGCCTCTGGTGACATTGACTGAAGAGTCCAGACTCTGGCACCGTGCAGTTCTGGACCCAAATCTTGTCTGCTACCTACCAGCTAGATGGCCTAAGACAAGTTTCTTAATCTCTCTGTGTCTCTATAAGATGAGGGCACTCCTTGGGTCACTGTGTGGATGCATTAAGATTAAGCTGCTAAAATCCTGATCACTTAGCTGGTACATCACAAATGCTAAAGAAAGTGCTGATTATTATGACCATAGTTTGCATTCAGCACAGGATGGACACAGAAGACGTAGAAAGACCTCAGAAGTATAAAATGATTCGGGAGCACCCAGGCTCTAAGGCAGTGGGTGGGTGGGAAGCAGCGGTTTCCACATACTTGCGAGCAGGAGGCAGGAGACCGCCACGGTGTATAGCTGCTTGGAGGTGGTGATGTTGTAGCGGTCCAGGAAGTGGTCCAGCAGGTAGACAGCCAGGTGCCGGGCCGCAGGGCAGAGCTGGCAGTGGCTGCTCAGCAGGGTCAAGATGTCCACAAAGAACCGACGGCTCTTCAACAGTGGGGAGTGGGCACGGAAGGCGGGCAGCTTCAGCTCCTGGAGGACAGGTGGGACAGAAGGGGGGTCAGGGCTGCCTTTTGAGGGCTGCGGATGACCCAGGAAACTGAGACACAGCCTGCCAGCTGGCTGGTAAGGGGCAGTGATTCCCTCCAGACCCTTTCAAGTCCCAGGATGGCAGCCCCTCTATTCCAGAAACTCCCGGACCATCTCCCATCTGCCCTCAGTGAGCACTGTCTCGTGAAGTGTCAAGGATATGATGACAGAGGCACAAGAAGGAGATAATCAGCATCAAAGACGGCAATCATTCCCTGGGGAAAGGACTAGTATTTGAGATATATAAGCCATGAAGGAATATAGGCCTGTATCTAGGAGACCCACATCCCAATTCCGGTTGACCTGCTCAACCTAGTTGTGCCAGCCTGGTCACCTGCCTTCACCTTTGCCGCCTCCTCAACAGCTGAGGATTAAATGAAAAATGAATATAAACACCTAGCACACAGTGACTCCTCAGGTAGCCCACTTAATGCCCTCTCTGGGTGGGATTGTGAGAGATGACTTCTAAAAAACATTTAATATATGGGGCACCTGAGGGGCTCAATGGTTAAGCATCTGACTCCTGATCTCGGATCAGGTCATGATCTCGTGGTTTGTGAGTTCAAGCCCCAATTGGGCTCTGTGATGACAGTGCAGAGCCTGCTTGGGATTCTCTCCTCCTCTCTCACCCTCTCCACTGCACTCTCTTTCTCTCAAAATAAAAAACATTTAAAAAAATATTTAATGGACAAAAAGCTGTTAAAATAATAGTACAAAGAACTCCTGAGACATCCTTCACTCAGGCTCCTTAGTTTTCATTCTACATTTTCTGTCTCTGCATGCACATACACTTTCTTTTCTAAAAGTAAATTCCAAACATATTTCCCTCTACCCAAGGAGGCAACTTTTACTTTATAATCTGTACGCTGTCATGTTATCCAAATTTATTTCTCTAACATAAGCTAACAAGAGAAACACTAAGCCAACCAAGATTTTTAATAACAGGAAAAATTTTCTTATGTATCTACCATATTTGTAATTTAACCAAAGAAGGCCAGACCCGATTTATTTAGGAAATGCCATAGCTATATTTTGTCAAGTAGAGAAACCAAAGAGAAACAAAATTGAGGGACAGTGGGAAAGGGGGAACTGGCAGAAAAGGTACTGTGAGAGCTCACTAACGGCAGGTTCACTGGGGGTGAGATCAAAACAAACTGGAGCCCCTTGTGTGTATGACGCCACTTTCTAGCTGTGGGGCTATACTTAGGCAGCAACAGCTCTGGGACAAGAGATACCTGTTTCATTTATTCACTCAAGAGATGTTAATTCATTTATTTAACTCAGTATCAAGTGCCTTCTATACATCACACATCATTCTAGGCACTGGGGATATAGTCTAGAATAAGACAGACATACACCTAAATGGAAGATTAAAACTATCCGACTCTTACAAGAAAATAGGACCAAATCTTCATGACTTAGGCAACGGTTTGATGTGATACCAAAACTAGAAGCAACAGAAGAAAAAAAATCTAAATTGGACACACTCATTACAACTGCTATTAGAAAAACAGAATGAGAAAATAAACAAGTGTTGGCGAGGATGTGACAAACCGGAACCCTCATCCACTGCTGGTGGAAGGTCTAATGGTGCAGCTACCGTGGAAGACACTTCGGCAGTTCCTCAAAACGTGAAACACAGAGGAAGCAGGTGACCCAGCAATTCCAATCCTTGCTGTAAACCCAAGAGAAATGAAACCATGTGGCCACACAAAAACTCGTATAGGAATGTTTCTAGCAGCATTATTCATACCAAGATAGGGTAACTGAAGGGACCCCATTAAAGACTATGTTTTTGCTGTCTCTATTCTTGCTAGGACCTCTACCCTCTGCCCTATGCACACTTGACGGTACAGGTAACGTATGTCCTCCTTGTAAAGGTCAAGTAGATAATGATTTCTTTGGAGTCATTCAGTACAACAGATAACATCTCAGGAGTGATCAGGTGGGTCCCCATGAACCATTTTTCAAGACCACTGACTCACCAAGGCCGCTGGCTCCAGGGCATATATGACCATTGGGACACCTAAACACTCCTCTTTGATGCTAGATGCCTGTGAAGACACGTACACTGACCATAATCCTCAGTGAAAACCCCAGACCCCAAGCAAACATGAGACTCGCCCCTCTTCCCTTTCTGAGTTGCCCAGACCCTCGGTCTGTATTTATGTCCTGCTTTATGTCCTCAACAAATGCTGCTCTCACTTTCTCTCAGCTTGTGCTTGATTTCTATCCTGCGAGAAGCCAAAGATCCTCTTGGCCAGTCCTGTGGGACTTCCTCTGGGTCCTTAGACCCAGTCAGCTTGCATCACTAAGTCTCCAAATGGAAACAACATAAATGTGCATCAACTGATGAATAGAAAAACAAAATGTAGTAGACCCATATACCACGCAATATTACTTGGCCATAAAAAGAACATGAATGGTCCTTGAAAACATTATGCTAAGTGAAAAAAAGCTAGTCACAAAAGGCCACATATTGTATGATCCCAGTGATATGAAATATCCAGTACAGGCAAATCCATACAAACATAAAGTACATTAGTGGTTGCTGGGAGCTAGGGGTGGGTGGAGGTTAATGGGGGAGGGGGGTTGGGAGGTTAATGTTAATGGATATGAGGATTCTTTGGGATCATGAAAACATTCTGAAATTAGATAGTGTTGACAGCTGCGCAACTCTGAATATGCAAAAAGGCAACTGAATTGCACACTTTACAAGGGTTTTATGATGTATGAATTATATCTCAATAAAGCCATCTTTTTACCATTCTCATGGAGTTTCTATCCCAGTAAAAGATGAAACTCAAATAATAAGGCAATT
The DNA here is from genome assembly GCF_006229205.1 of Suricata suricatta. Taxonomy (NCBI): domain Eukaryota; kingdom Metazoa; phylum Chordata; class Mammalia; order Carnivora; family Herpestidae; genus Suricata; species Suricata suricatta. The sequence continues at coordinate 98,859,235 of NC_043705.1, read as the reverse complement.
ACACAATTCCAAACAGTGACCAGCACTACACAGGAGGGGCGTGCCTGGGAGGGTCAGCTGGTTAAGCATCTGATTCTTGATCTCAGCTCAGGTCTTTCTTGATCTCAGAATCATGAGTTCAGGCCCTGTGTTGGGCTCCACACTGACTGTGGATAAAAACAAAAACAAAAACACTAGAAAGGAAAGCCCTGAGCAGTGAGAGCCCCCATGTTCTCAGAGGGAGCAAGGCTTCCCTGTGGAAGTGAAGCGTGGGTTGAGATTTGATGCTGGGACCTCTCCTCTTCTGGCTTGTTCCCCCACAAAGCTCTGAGCCCAGGACAGCTCTCTTGGTAACCCTAAGGTTCTGCTCATGGAAGGTGCTCCAAGGTGAATAAAGTACTCTCTATCCCTCATGTCTACACATAAAGAAACCTGAGTTAGACAAAGTCCTGAGACCCCAGGCTTTACTTAATCTGCAATGGATCTGAGACCATTTTCATTAAAAAAATTTTTTTTTTTAATTTTGAGAGACAGACAGAAGCTGGGCAGGGGAGGGGCAGAGAGAGGGAGACACAGAATCTGAAGCAGACTCCAGGCTCTGAGCTGTCAGATGCCTAACTGACTGAGCTACCCAAGTGCCCCCATTTTTAAATTTTTTAAAGTAATCTCTACACCCAATGTAGGGTTCAAATTCACAATCCTGAGATGAAGAGTCACAAGCTCCACCAACTGTGCCAGCCAGGTGTCCTGTTTTTTGATTTTGTTTTTTATTTAAATCATGGAAATGATCTTTCATTGTCAGTTTAACTTCTTTAAAGAAAAGATTTGACTTGCGTATTATTCATGTTCATTGTCTGATGAATTTATGTGGCTACTGTGGGATTTCAAACTCCTTGAGGGCAGAGTCTGGGTCTGCTTTGGCTCATCGCTGTTTTCTCAGTATCCTGGGGTGTCTGAACATTGTCAGGTGCCCAATACTAGTGGTGGAAGGAATGAAGGCAGGGTGGGGGAGAGCTGGGGAAGAAAGAGGAATGAACTACAGTGGTGAGTAGCGAATGCCCTGGGCCCATCGGTACAGAGCACCAGTGGGGGCTTCAAGGAGGAGAGATCTGTCCAGTCAGGATTTGAAAGGACTTTTGGGAAGTGACCTGTTGAAGATGGACACTTCATCTTTTTTCCTGCAGGAAAAACTGCACTTGCAGAGCTACACAGGTGTCCTGTCCAGGGAGTCCGGAGCACGGGGAACAGCCAGAGAGGTACGGTGTGCCTGGACTGAGCAGGTGGAAATGGTGGGCACAGTCCCGTCTTGTGTGCCCTGCTAAGACATCTAGCCTGCCCTGTGGGCAACAGAGAGACAGCAAAGGGCGTAGAGCAGGGCACTTACACAGGCAGGATGGCTACACATGAAGACCTCTCAGCTGGGCTCCTCCAGGGCCACGGCCAGGCACCTGGCGGCAGCAGCCAACTCGGGCTGCAGCTGCTGAAGCAATTTCCCTCTCCACCCTCCAGCAGCCCCCACACGCCGGCAGTCTACTTGGGTATTTCCTCTAAATAGCCTGCTCAGAGGCTCTCGACAAGAAAACAGCCACAGCCACAGATCCTTGGTGTTCCGTAGGCAGCAGCTGCCGGAAATAAGACAACTGACCTTTGGCCCAGGCTGCATTGCTCCCATCAAGGCGGTTCAAAGTCCCAGAACCCAACAGGGCAGATATGCAGAGTCCTGACTTCTCTGCCTACTCAGCTCAGCCAAGCTTAACTCCTTCCTTTGGGACTTTCTCGTGTGTCTACTAGGAGAAGAGAGGTCAAAGGGACACACTGTAGGTCTTCTCTCTGTATACTTTCCTGGGGAAAGGGTCTGCTGGCATGAGCAGATTCCCAAAGGAATCCATCCGTGTATAAAAGAAAAAGTTATGAAGGGGGTGCCTGGGTGTCTCAGTCGGTTGAGCATCCAATTTTGGCTCAGGTCATGATCTCAAGGTTCGTGAGTCCCGCATTGGGCTCTGTGCTGACAGCTCAGAGCCTGGAGCCTGCTTCAGATGCTGTGTCTCCCTCTCTGTTCCTCCCCTGCTCATGCTCTGTCTCTCTCTGTCTCAAAGTAAATAAATATTTAAAAAAAATTTTTTTTTAATTTTTAAACTTTTAAAAGCTTTTAAAAGTTTTAAACTTTTAAAAAAAAGTTATGAAAAAGAAAGAAAAGTTTATGGACCTTTGGAACAGGCAACAACATGGGTCAAGGAGTTGGTACACAGGGCTTCCCAGAAGAGGCTGTTGTGAAAAGTGGCCAAGACTCTGAAAGGATAACAGCCGTCTGAGATGTTCTTCATCCCCATTTCTACTTGTTCCTCAGATATTGGTTTAAATGTCACTTCCCTAAGCAAGAGAGGTTTTCTCTGACTCCTCATCATTCCAAATCAACTCTACCTTGTTCTCTTAGCATGCTATTCTTCATGGCCAAATATGTACTTATTTCTGTGTGTCTTCCTGCTAAACTCTAGCTCCTGAGGGTGGAGGTCACGTCCATTTTGCCTATACCATTTGCCCAGTGCACAGAGGGAGGTGCTGAAAAACTATTTGCAGGAGTAAAAAAAAAAATGAATAGTCATGAAAAGGCAAGGAGGAGGGTGCCTGGGTGGCTCAGTCGGTTACGTGGTTAAGCATCTGTCTGACTCCAGCTCCGGTTGTGATCTCTCAGGTTTATGAGTTTGAACCCTGCATTGCACTCTGTGCTGACAGCGTGAAGCTCATCATCTGGGATTCTCTTTGTCTCCTTTTCTCTGGCCTTCCCCACTCGTGCTCGCTCGCTCGCTCTCTCTCTCTCTCTCTCTCTCTCTCTCTCTCTCCCCCTCAAGGCAAAACTATGGAGAGGGTAAAAAGATCAGTGGCTGCCAGGGGTTGGGTAGAGGAAGGTGAGAACAGGTCAAGCACAGATGATTTTTTGGGGCAGTCAAATTACTCCGTGTGGTATTATAATGATGGATACACATCATTATACACTTGTCCAAACCCACAGAATGTAGAACACCAAGTCTGAACCCTAATATAAATAAAGACTTTAAGTAACAGGGGCACCTGGGTGGCTCAGTTGGTTAAGTGTCTAACTCTTGGTTTCAGCTTAGGTCATGGTCTCACAGTTTGTAGGTTCAAACCCTGCATCAGGCTCTTCACTGACAGTGTGGAGCCTGCCTGAGATTCTCTCCCTCTCTCTTTCTCTCTCTCTCTCTTTCTCTTTCTGCCCCTCCCCCACTTTCTCTCTCCCTCTCAAAAATAAACATAAAAAAAAAAGACTTCAAGTGACAATGACGTGTCATGAGGTTCATTGATTGCAACAAATGCACCCCGCTGGTACGGTATGTGGATATGGGAGAGGCTGTGCATGTATGTGGGGGCAGCTGGTATATGGAACATCTCCGTACCTTCTGTTCAATACTGCTGCAAACCTCACACTGTTCTAAAACAAGAGTCTTTGTTTTAAAAAACAAAAAGAAAGAATACTGTAGTGTACCACGGTGTATCAAATACACTTCTCTTCCCACATCGTGGGGAGCAGCCTGGCACAGATAGTTAAGTCAGGCAGTTCTGGGGTAGAATCTCAGCTCTACTACTTATTAACCTTGGGCACCCCAGTGCCCTCATCTGAGAAATGGGGGTCACACTGCCATAATTGTAAAGTATCTGGCACTTGACAACAATCAGCAAGAGTTAGTGGCCTTTCCCTCAAGCTGGGTAATCAAACTTCAGATAAACTGAGCTTATCTGTGTCTGTCAAAGCCTCTTTGGACTCTCAAAGGAAATGTCGGGTGGAATGGAGCTTTCTACCTGAGGGTTTACAGCTGGGCCTGGGGGGCCTCTTGTCCCCTTGTCCTCCACAGAACCCCCACGCCAAATGGAATCAGGAGTCAGCCTCCGCTTCTGGCACTGAGAAGGGCGATTCCTTGGCAAATGAACAACAATGTGGGACACCAGCATGTCTACCCTGTTTAGTTTGAGAGCCCAGCTGATTCCTTCTCTAACCCAATTAAGGGGGAAAAGGCCTTCATTACAAGGGCTTTGTTCTAAGGATCCGCATTCCTCCCCAGGCACTTTTGACCCAAGTCAGCTTAAAGGCCTCAGCCGCCAGGGTGCATGAAGCCAGCCCCTCCTGGTGAGGGGCTTGGATTCCAGAAACAAAAGAGCAGCCTGCAAAGGGCAGCCTGTAAAGCCCTCCAGGATTAGGCAGGCACTTGGCAGGCACTCAGCAGCCAGTGTGGGCGGAAAGGGGCAGGAATGGGGCCAGGCAGAGTGACCTTCCTCCCGGCAGGGCAGGGCAACATCTCTGTGGCCAGCAGGACGGTTGGGGGGAGGGCACAGATGAGGAGGGGTAGCGGGGCAGGCAGAGGCTTCCAGAAATTCTCATTCGCAAGCCGCTGGCCCTTTTTCACTTGAGCCAGACAAGAGAGCACGAGTTCCTCAACTACAGATAGAGATGAGCGGGCTGGGACACAGGGGCAGGCGGCCATGATGGAGTTCGGGTGCAGGGAGTACAACTGACCTTACCAAAAAATGCTTCTGTTATCAAAGTTTATTCTGGTTTTTATTTATTATTATTATTTTTTATTTTTATTTTTAATGTTTCTTTATTTTTGAGAGAGAGACAGAGCATGAGCAGAGGAGGGGCAGAGAGAGACGAAGACAGAATCTGAAGCAGGCTCCAGGCTCCGAGGTGTCGGCACAGAGCCCAACGTGGGGCTCAAACCCACCCACTGCAAGATCATGACCTGAAGTCAGACACCCAACCTACTGAGCCATCCAGGCACCCCTATTTTGGTTTTTAAAAATAATAACAATGGAGGGGTGCATGGGTAGCTCAGTTGGTTAAGCATTAGACTCATGGTTTTGGCCCAGGTCATGATCTCACAGTTCATGAGTTCAAGTACCGCGACGGGCTCTGTGCTGAGAATGCAGAGCCTGCTTGGGAGTCTCTCCCCCCCCCCTTTCTCTGCCCCTCCCCCGCTTACACTCTCATGCTCTCTCAAAATAAACTTAAAAAAAATAACAATGGACAAGAAGAAACTACTAAATTCACAACAAAATGTTAATAGTAGTATCTTAGAGGGCTTAGATCTTGCACGATTTTTATTTTCATGCTTTCAACACTCATAGAGAAGAGGCTGGTGGTTGCCAGAGGCAAGGGGGTGGGAGGTGGGCGAAATGGGTGAATAGGGTGAAAAGGTACAAACTTACAACTATAAGGTAAGTATGTCCTGGGGATATAATGTACAGCTTGGTGACAATAGTGATACTGTTTTCCACATTCGAAAGTTGTTAAGAGATAAACCTTAAAAGTTCCCATCATGAGAAAAAAAAGTAACTACGTGAAGTGACAAATGCAAACTAATTGTGATCATTTCCCAAAATGTACAAATATTGAATCCTTACATTGTGCACCTGAAACTAATATAATGTTATGTCCTTTAAAAAACAAAGAGTGCTTCAGGGATGAAAAGTACAGCATGGGGAATACAGTCCATATACTGTAATAACGTTGTATGGTGACGGATGGTAGTAATAGTTATTGTGGTGAGCACAGCTTAATGTACAGAACTGTTGAATTACCATGTTGTACATCTGAAACTCATAACATTGTATGTCAACTATACTTTAATAAAAATAAATTGAAAAATAATATTAAAAAAGACTGAAATGTAAAAAAATTTCACGTTACAGCCATTTTATTATTTCAATTACTGTGTTTCTAGTCTGAAAAGAAAAAGAGGGAAGGACTAGATACCCACTGTATTAAGGCCTAGCTCAAAATGTATCCCCAAGGATTCCCTGGTAACTCCAGGTCACATCTTTGAGAAAGGCAGCCCTTTAACAATACCATGCCCCATGTCAGCACTGTGCTAAATATCCCACTTCTTCCTCACAAGATGCAAGGCCCTACCCAGGTCCAACCCAGAAGTAGTGATCTTTTTTTTTTCCTTTTTACTAATTATAAATGATATATTCACTGACAAATTTTCTAAAGTAGAAAAAAAATAACAAATATCACTTAGGATCTCTCATGCAGAGAAAAGTCCTAGTAAGTTTTACATGGGTTATTTTTTTAATGTTTATTTATTTTTGAGAGAGAGAGTGTGTGTGCATGCACACAAGTGGAAACAGGAGAAAGAAAGAGAGAGAGAGAGAGAGAGGAAGAGAAAGAATCTCAGGCGGGCTCTGCACTATTAGCTCAGAGCCTAACATGGGGCTCAAACTCACAAATTGTAAGATTATGACCTGAGCTGAAATTAAGCGTCAGACGCGTAAACGACTGAGCCACCCTTTCCTTGGATTCTTCAGATGTTTTCCTCTGTGCAAATTTCTACAAAATGGAATAACCTACAAGTGAGCCCAACTCCCACTTCAAGACAGCATCAGAAACCATACTTCCAATGGCTGCCTAGCATTTTGTCATCATAACGTTGTATCGTGAGCCCACCAGACCCTCATTCTGGGCCTTTGGGCCATCTCTCATCCTTGTGGGTCTCTGTTCTGGTCACTCACCAGACAGGCCTTCCTTGACTGCCCTCCCACAGCCGCCTACTTGTTTCCACACTGAGCAGTGACTGTCCAGTAAAGGGTTTGTTTGCTTATTAAATGGCCTTCTCCTTCCACCCTGCAGAATGTGATCTCTGTGAGGGAGAGAGTCACTTTTCTCTCCAGGTCTGGCTGGGCTGTACCCCTGGTACTTGGCACACAGCAAGGGTTAATGAGTATCTGCTGAGTGAATGTTTGAATAAATGAATGGAGTGTATTTCGTGATGCATACAGGTGCGACCTCAGCCAATACCAGCTGGGGGGATGCCTCCCTCTGCCTGAGGCCATCCCCACCCTACCCCAGTCTCCTTTAGCCAGCCCTGCATCCTTCTCTGGGGCAACCAATGGCTGGGGACACTGCCCCCTGAGTGGGAAATTCCACCATGATGCGGGACAATTCTGTGGCCAGAGGCACCATTCTAGAGGAAAGGAAGGTGGCACATGTCCAGAAAGGCTTGAGTCCTTTAGAAACCACTCTCTTTGCTGACGAAGAGCTCTGTGGGGGTGTTCCAAAGCAGAATGAGGATTACTGAGAGGGGCAGCGCTCCGAAGAAGGCCAAAGACAAGTAAACCACAACACCTACAAAGCCTATACTGGAATACACACAGAGTTGGCAGTGCTGCCCTGACAGGCTTCTGAAGATTCCAGGCATGTGTCTGGTCCTGACATTTTCCCCTTCCCCACAGAGGCACTGACTGACCTTGGCAGAGGTGGCAAACACTCTACAGCTGGGCTGGGCTCAGATGTGCCTGGGAGAACATGTGAGGCCAAGTTGAAGTGCAGTTCAACAGGCCCCAAGCCCACAGCCAGGACTGCTGGGCAGGGACCCTGGCTTTTCACTGCTCAAGGACAGGTGGAGGAAAAAATTCAGCCTGTGCTCTTCACACAGGCTCTGCTGGCATTTTGAGGCTAACCTCAGAGGAGTTTGAAGGTCATGTGCACTGTAGAAGTTCAGCTGGCCCCCCCTATTTTCTCATATAAAGGGAGGAAGGGAAGTCTACATTTTAACCCTCGGTGTCCTATACTGTGTTGTTTTCTAGCTGCTTTATGGTTTTACTTCTCATTATTCACCTAGTCTTCCTTCAGATCTCAGCTTAAAAGTCACTTCTGAAAAGAGTGTTTCCTGGTCATATGCTTTTCAGATATTCCCGAAGCACCTAGAACTCTTCATCCATCCATCCATCCATCCATCCATCCATCCAGAGTGTCTTTCTTCACCCCTCGACTGTAAACATCATGAGGAAAGGGATGGGTTTGTCTTGTTCAGCTCTGTGACTCCAATACTTGACACAGAAGAAATACTCAATAATTAACAAAATGTCCAAATTTGGAGAATGGCAAATATTTGAAATGCAAAGGGAAGTAAAAATGATACGCTCATCATCTTTGAGGTTGAATAAAACAATCATACTGTGCAAATGCAAATACTCCCAAGACCAGACAGGAAATGTAAGAATATGGGGATGCTGAATTCGAGGGGAAAGAGAAAACTCTGTCCTTGCTCTGGGGTGCCTCAGTCTACCCAACAGCAGCAGGGGGTGAACACAGGGGATTGGGAACTTTAAGAATTCTAAACTACGTACTCTACACTCAGTCATTTCAAAGGCAGTGTTTCCCAGTGTGTGTTCCGTGACACCCCAAGCCCAGCTTTACATTCCCTGAAGAACAGGGATCTGCAGGCCACACTATATACTACTTTGTTCCTTCCTGAAAGGAATCATATGTTAGCTCACAGGAAGCCCTGGAACATTTGTTCAGGAAAAAACTTACAGTTTTAGGAAACTCGAGGTTAAATCTGTTTATCCACAGATGACCATCACCACCATCCCTTTTTTGGGAGTGGTGGCGGAATAACAACATCCCAGAGAGCTTGTTCTGGAAGATGGTGACTTAGGGTGCCGGCAGCTGGGCACTGGTATGCTGGGGAAATTAAATTCCAGTGCATCTACAAGGTGAGAATCCAGAGAAAATCCCCAGCTCAACTCCAAGGAGTTAATGATGCTAAGCTGAGAGGTTTACTGTAAAGCTCTCTGAGATAAAAAGCCACAGCTTTCACCTGCTGAATTGCCGTGGTAGGAATTTGCACACAGCCATGGTGTTAGGAGCCTAGGAGAGGCACAACACATTACAGAGGCTGGCTCACGAGCTGGGCGCCCTGCCTCGTGGGGTCTGAGGACGGGGCCCCAAACTCAATCCCCTCAACCGCCCCATATAATACACATATACACATATAAATACACATATATACATTTTAATATATTACACATGTAGTTACAGTTTGGGCAATTCCCAATCCTCTGTAAACACTGACCTGGCCCCTCCTTGGAAACCACCTACTGCTATGTTGACTGAGGCACTTGCCACCTCAGGCAAGGAGAGAATTCAGCACCCCAGGTTCTTTTTACATTTTTTAAACATTTATTTATTTTTGAGAGACAGACAGAGACAGAGCATGAGTGGGGGAGGAACAAAGAGAGAGGGAGACACAGACTCCCAATCAGGCTCTATGCTGTTAGCACAGAGCCCAAGGTGGGGCTGGACCCATGAACTGTGAGATCATGACCTGAGCCTAAGTCAGATGCCTAACCGACTGAGCCACCCAGGCGCCCCAACTCCCCCAGGTTCTTTTTTTAAAAATAGTTTATTGTCAAATTGGTTTCCATACAATACCCAGTGCTCTTCCCCACAAGTGCCCTCCTCCATCACCACTACCTCTTTTCCCCCCTCCCCCTCCCCAGGTTCTTATACCTCCTCTCTGGTCTGGTCTTCATGAGTATCTGGAATCGCTCATCATGATGAACAGCTTTAAACAACCTTCCATTTTATATACATGCGTATATACATGATTTTAAATCTATATGTGTCTCCTTTGCCAGATACCATGTTCCATGCATTCTGTCCTCTCACCTCCAACAAGCCCACAAGGTGGAGATTATCAGCATCCCGGTATTCCAGATAAGGACAGCTCAGAGAAGCTACGTAACTTGATTAAGGTCACCTGGTTTGTAAGTGATTGATCTGAATCCGGGCTTTCTGACTCCATGCTCATAACACTGTTTTGCAGACTCTATGGTATAGTTTAGGTTTGTGTTTTCCTTCCAAAATAATGTTATACTTAACAGGTTATAAAATATTTTATTACTATAGGAATTTTAGAAAACACATATAAGAATACAAAGAAAATTAAATTTACCAGCAATTCCACCACCAAGAGATAAGTGTGAGCATGTACACGTGTTGGTAGACGTGCCTCCAGTCTTGTTTCCCTGCACACGCACGGCCCCACTTCTCTCTCACACCATAGGATGGCCCTACTGACAGCTGTAACTCGATCTGGGCTCTCCATCGCAGCACTCAGCCTGTTGGGCTGGGCACGGTCAGTGATACCACCGCCAGCATTGGCTGATGCCCAGAAAACTGAGGCACAGAACTGCAATGGCCAGAGCCACATTGCAGGTTAGTGGCAAATCCTGGACTTGGACATCAGAAAAATGGGCTGGGCCTGGGGTGTGATGCTGCTTTGAGCATGATACCCACTTCATAAGTGGCCCAAGGTCCAGAGCAGGGCTAAGCAGCTCTCCCACACCAGCCACAAAGGAAAACCACACTGGTCTCCTTTGTGCTTCCCGCCATGCTCATCCTCAGTGCTGCCAACTGCTGCCTCCCTAGGGAGGCTGGGCCTCCAGGCACTGGGCCAGCTGGTTGGGAAACAGCTCCAGGGATGGCGTCTGCCTGAGAACAAAGAGTAGCAAGACATGAAGAAACACCATGTGTAACCAAGGTGACCAGCAGGAAGTGGAGACTTGCAAATTGAAAGGGAAAAAGAAAGAGGAGGTGGGTAGGTTGGTTCTTCAGAGGCCTCAGAAGTACACACCCCTGACCCAGGAGGCCCTGTACAGCTCAAGGATCACCCTCCTTCCCCTCTCTGCCCTGGTTGCTTCATGGAGCTCACGAAGGTATTTTCGGTAAAGAAACAACATCTCTGCGATAACACTGTTTCGACACCCTCGAGAGGGTGGCTTGCAGCACATGAAGCCAACAATGCCAGTAACATCCCCTCCCGCTGACCTCCGGCCTGTCTTCCAGCAGAAAGGTCATCCCCAGCCACCACATCTCTCACTGACCCCCTGGACTCAGAAAAGGGCCAGCTCCGGACACACCTCCTCATTCCCAGGAACCAGAGCCCCTGCCCTCCAGAGCATCCTTTGTGATAGGCCTGGCTGCAGCTGCTTGGCATCCAACTGCAGCCAAAGGCATGTGCATCTACCTCTCTGCGGTCCAGCCCCAGTAACCCCCCACCACCCCCACAGACAACACTCATAGCCCTTTTATAAACTGCCCCCCCCAATTTTTCATTTCAGCAGCTTCCTGATTTGACCACATCCCCCACAACTTCTCAACAGGGGGTGCCCTCATTCTCCCACATGCTCCGTTATCTAGGCACAGGGGTCAGGATGTACCCCCTTCCATGGTGGTTCTCTGTTACAGGTCCAACCCCTGGATCTCTCCCTCTTCCCTCCTGGATCACCATTTCTAAGCTGTGGCACCAACAGCTCTTCACTCGACTCTTCCAGGTCCCATTCCCCATTTTCAGATTCCTTCTGTGATGGATTTTCCTGGGCACCTTGACCATACTGTGCAGCCTGAAGCAGGTCAGTGAGGTAACCACTACCACTACCAACCTCCATTCCCCTGCTGACCACTACCACTGCCTCCATTTCCCTGCTGATCTACAGTCCAAGGTTTCTACAACTGTGGTCAGCTGATCACAGGCATTGGAATCTTCTGAGAATTCACAGAAAAATGGAGCCGTCCCCCCGTACTGAGTTGGATAATGTCTCCCCAAAACACCTATCCACCCAGAACTTCAGAATGTGACTTTTCTTTGGAAACAGGGCCTTTACAGATGCAATCAAGTTACAATAAGGTTGTAATGGATTAGGGTGGTGTCCTTATGAGAACAGAAAACAGAGACATACAGACATACAGAGGAAAGACTGAACAAAAACAGATATAGGAGGAAAATAAGACAAGATGGAGACAGAGAATGCATGAATGCAGCTATAAGCCAAGGAACACCCAGGAAGAGGCAAGAAGTATTCTCCCAGAGAACCTCTGGAGAACCTCTGCACAGCCCTACAAACACCCTGATTTTGAACTTCTAGCCTCCCAAACTGTGAGAGAATAAACTTCTACTGTTTTAAGCCACCCAGTGTGAGGTAGCCCTAGCTGTCTACTGCATTCCCCATTTCCTGACTTACTGTATCAGACTTCTTGGGGACACAGCTGGGGACCCATCTGTGCTTTACATGCATATCATCTGAGCCTGATGCTTCTGTATATGCTCCATGAAGGTAGAGAACTTTGTTTTGTTCACCACTTACATTCCCAGCAGCTGGCAGTGCTTAGCATGTGGATGGCTGCTAAAAACAGGTGTTGAATGCAAGAATGAACATGCACTGATGTTCCAAAACTACTAGTGCCGTGGTCAGGACAATTAACCTGTCTTTTTTTTTTGAGAGAGAGAGAGAAAGAGAGAGGGAAAGAGACAGAAAAGCAGGAGCAGAGGGAGAGAGAAAGAGAATCTTAAGCAGGCCCCATGCTTAGCACCGAACCCCACGTGGAGCTCAAACTTGAACCCTGAGATCATGACCTCAGACAAAATCAAGAGTCAGATGCTTACCTGATGGAGCCACTTAAGGGCCCCTTCTCGTCTTTTCTTTCTTAAGCAACATTAATAATTAATGAGATAATACGCATTAAGGATTTAACACCATCTGGCTTATTGTAGGCACCCAATAAACATCAACTCCCTTAACTCAGACGGCAGTGGGAGTCTTTAAAGAGGACACAGAAACTAGCACATGCTAGAAGGGGCTTGCTTGCTTTCTTTCTTTCTTTCTTTCTTTCTTTCTTTCTTTTTTATTTATTTATTTTTGAGAGACAGAGAGAGACAGCATGAGCAGGGGAGCATCAGAGAGAGAGGAAGACACAGAATCTGAAGCAGGCTCCAGGCCCTGAGCTAGCTGTCAGCACAGAGCCCGACACGGGGCTCGAACCCACGAACCATGAGATCATGACCTGAGACAAAGCCGGAAGCTGGATGCTCAACTGACTGAGCCACCCAGGCGCCCCTAGATGGAGCTTTCTAAGAACAATGTTCACTGTGACAAATGCCCATCATGCTTAGCAGTGGAAAAATCTAAGAAACTCGAAACCCTTCCCTCCTTTCGTTAACTGGTCCTTTGACTCTATTTCCTCAAAGTTTCAAGTCTCTCTACTTCCTGCCCTAGTGCAGATGCCATTTCTCTGGATCACCACCAACACTGGAGACACAAGTCTCCAAGGCCAAGCCATTTCCCAGTGATCCAGCACTCCCTCCTTGTAGCACTGTGCGTGCTTGCAGGATATGGGTACACATCTGAGAGACCCACATCCCCAGAGCCAACACTCCCGGCCCCCCACCCTCCTCTGCCACACTCACTAGGCTGCCCTGTGCAGGTCACCGTGTGACCATCACTCACTGCCCTGCACCCTAGGAGATGAACTTCCTCCATACCTCCCTCTGCCTAGCAAGTTTCTGCTTATTCTTTGAACACAGCCCAAACAGCACCTCCTCTTTGAAGCTTTTCACATGTCTCTAGGCAACGGGATGTCACCATCTGTACAGCGGTTAACAATATGAGCTTTGGAGCCAGGTTGCCTGCCTTCAGATCCTGGCTCTGCCATCTTTGTAGCCGCATCACCTTAGGTAAGTCATGTAACTCTCTAAACTCCAGTATGTCTCGCCTGTAAAATGAGGTAATTATAGTGCCTTCTAGAAGGGGCTGGCTGAGGACTTCAGTAATGGAAAGAAACATGTATCAAGCAAGCACCCATTAATGTACATTAAAGCAGACTTACCGTTACTGATGTTGAGGCCCCCAGGGTGCGGCTGAGGGGGCCTCTCCTGGCAGAGCCTCCCCGAGGCCTACAGGTTATACGTGGGGCTCAGTAAATGCGGGAGGAAGGGGCTGTCTGCCAGTGAGGTCGTGAGATGGTCCAAGGAAATAAGCCAGAATTCTGCCATCCCCACTCATGGTCTAGAAAGGCGCCTATGGCCGCTAGGCTTCCTTCTTTCTCACCAGAAAGCTGAAAGCCCTTCCTCCCAAAACAGGCCTCCAGGGAGGTTCCTGACAACTGGGAAGATATCCCTAGTGGTCTGACAACAATTCTCCTGCAAACCACTTCATGGCCAATCTCAAAAGTAACCATGCAAAATAAACCCTGAAGTATTAAGGGACAATGCCTGTAACTTGGTTCCAGAAAAAAAAAAAGGTATAAAGATGGAAGAAGAGAAAGATAAGGCAAATGTGTGAAGTGTTCACAACTGTGGGCCGTGTTGGCAACTCTCTTGTAAGTTTGATATTATTTCAAAACAGAAAATGAACACAGGAGAGACTAACAAGAGGTATCAACTCAGAACCAACAGCCTTGTCCTAGTAACCCCACCTTCTCATGTCCCTCAAGGGGAAGTTTGTGTTACCCCATTACTGACTTCAAGGCTGGTTGCAATTCTTCTGTCCGTCCTAAGTCAGACTCTGCACAGCAGCTCGCATGGTCTCAAAGCCCCAGCTCTCCCACTTAACACGGAAACCCTGGCTGAGCACGTAAGCTCTCAGAGGCCATTTCTCTACCAGCAGGATGGAGTTACTGGGAGCCATGCTACCTGCCCCATAAGCCTGTTTTGATAGCGAAGTACAGGAAGGCAGAGTGTGGGCAGAGACTCCAGATAAGGTGTCTGTGATGTGCAGCAGTCACTCTGCTCAGAGCTGAAGGAAACACGGCCCTGGACTACCCTCACAGGCCTGCTGTCTAGGAGGGAGGCTGGTTCTAAATCAAATAACCCCATTAATAAGTGAAGAATTACAAATCATGCTAAGTGCTGAAGGAATAATGCATGGTGGTCTCAGAACGTAATAAGGACCTGACCTTGTCTGGAGGGGAGTGAGGAAAGGCTTCTCTGAGGAAGTGATGTTTGAGCTGACAGCCAGCTAGACAACAAGTAGGTTACAGCACATTAAAATCCCACAAGAGTAGGGAAGTATATAAACCAAACTGTTAACAGAGAACTTGAGTTAAATGATACCATGAGGAAGGAACAGGCCAAATCAAAGGTAGGGGACATTTATCAGAACAAATGACCTGATTTCTCCAAAAATCAAGGTCATGGAAAAAAAAATGATTTTAAGGGAACGGGGGGTGGGATGCAAGGAGACTAGTGGAGAATTAAAACCTTAAAGAGTAGGGGCGCCTGGGTGGCTCAGTCGGTTAAGCCTCCGGCTTCGGCTCAGGTCAGATCTCACGTTCGTGGGTTCAAGCCCCGCATCAGGCTCTGTGCTGACCGCTCAGAGCCTGGAGTCTGCTTCCGATTCTGTGTCTCCTTCTCTCTCTGCCCCTCCCCGTCTCATGCTCTGTCTCTCTCTGTATCTAAAATAAATAAAACATTAAAAAAACTTAAAGAATAATTAAAGTTTTTTAAAAAGTTTATTTTAAGAGACAAGGCAGCACAAGAGGGATAGAGAGAGAGGGAGAAAGATAAAGAATCCCAAGCAGACTCCACACTGTGAGCACAGAGCCCAAGGCAGGGCTCAAACCCACGAGATCGTGACTGGAGCCAAAACAAGGAGTTGAGCGCTCAACCAACTGAGCCACCCAGGCCCCCTTAAAAGAGTAATTTTTAAGAAATGTAATACATGGACTTTAACTGGATGATGGTTTAAATAAACCAACTATAAAAGCCATTTTTGAGACAAGTGGGGAAGCTTAATATGGACTGGGAGATAATAGATATTAATGAATCATTAACTTTTGTTAGATGTAATAATGGCATAATTGTTATATTTAATTTTTTTAATATTTATTTTTGAGAGAATGAGAGAGCGAGCATTTGAGTCGGGAAAGGGCAAAGAGAGAGGGAGACACAGAATCCGAAGCAGGTTCCAGGCTCTGAGCTGTCAGCATTGAGCCTGACACAGGGCTTGAACCCACAAACCATGAGATCATGACCTGAGCTGAAGTTGACGCTTAACTGACTGAGCCACCAAGGTGCCCCCATAGTTGTTACATTAAAAAAAAAAAAGCCTGTTGGCAGATAACTCTATGTAAAATGACATGTTGTCTGGGGAACAGATGAACAGGTACTCAGCTAGGTAAAGAATACAGGGGGATTCATTTTACCATTCTCTCTACTTTTGTGTATCTTTAAAAATTTTCCATCAGGGGTGCCTGGGTGGCTCAGCTCAGTCAGTTGAGTGTCCGACTTCGGCTCAGCTCATGATCTCACAGTTCGTGGGTTCAAACCCCACGTCAGGCTCTGTGCTCACAGCCCAGAGCCTGGAGCCTGCTTCAGATTCTGTGTCTCTCTCTTTCTCTGCCTCTCCTTTGCTCATGCTCTGTCTCTGTCTCAAATAAACATTAAAAAAATTTTTTTTAATTTTTTCTATCATAAAAGTTAAGAAAAAAAACCAGAGGTACACTCCAAAGAATCAGACATGCTCTGAGTTGTCTGGGATTTTTACAATGATCAGAAAAATCAACCATCATCAAGTGCAAAGCTGTCTTCCACATGTCACATCTAATGATTCCACAATATTTTAGTGTATTAGACCAACCCCAGTGAAGCCATTTCCCTTCCAATGGGCATTTAGGTTCTTTCCAACTTTTCCTTATAGCAACTGAATCTAGCTCCTGATGCTTCTTTTCTAATAACCCTCCCCTCCCATTTTTGTTCCCCCAACCCACCCACCAAAGTCATTGGATGATTATTTCTGGGATAAGTAGCTCTTGGTACCAGTATGGATTTCTTTATCATAAAAGATGCCCAGGCTCTGGCACTACCTGCTCCAGTGACCTCTAAGGGAGCCAATGCCTTCTGACAATTCAAATTTGGCCTCAGAAGGATTCAGTTCCCAAGTAAGTGGCACTTGGAGGTAGGAGGCAGCACACACTGAGGGGGTTGTGAGGGAGCACGGGGAGTTTTCTGGCCAGGGAGGAAGGCACCTCAACAGCCCTTACCCAGCCCAACATGGATCCCAGGCTGGTTCCCTGCTGCAGATGGGGTCCCCCAGGTCCAGAAAGGCATTCAGAGAGCCTTCTTCATTCCCCTCCAGCCTCCAGTGCTTTTCTCTCTCTGGGTTCCCATTCCTTTCAAACAGAGCCAGGAGACACCATTTTGAGCTAACCAAAGGGCACTGATTTTTTTTCAAAACAGTAATCCCTAAGTTTAGCAAAGCTGTTGGGAAGCAGGCACTCTCTCACACCACTGGTGGAGGTGCAAACAGGTGCAACCTTTCAGGAATTAACCAGTGATACAAAAGTTCTTGAAATTATACCCTGTGACCAACAATTTTATTTTCAGAATTCATTCCCATGACCATACTCACAGACAGACTAGGATCAGCACCACAGCATTATTTAAAATCAAATGGCACACACCCTATTTAAAATCAAATGAGCCCCCAGGTGGCTCAGTTGGCTGAGCCTCCGGCTTCTGCTCAGGTCATGATGTCACAGTTTCTGAGTTCAAGCCCTGTGTCCAGCTCTGTGCTGACAGCTCGGAGCCTGGAGCCAGCTTCAGATGCTGTGTCTTCCTCTCTCTCTGCTCCTGCCCTGCTTGTGCTCTATCTCTGTCTCTCAAAAATAAATAAATATTTAAAAATTAAAAAAAAATCAAATGGTACACAAAAAATGCCTCAAAGGACAAGAGAGAAATGGATGAGAGCTGTGTCGTATAAATAAACAAATGGAATACCACTTAGCAAGAGATAGGAATGATAATAGCTACAACATGGATGAATCTCAAACACATTACGCTGTGCAAAAAAGTGAACAGAAAAGAGTACATAAGTGTAACTCCACGTAGCTCACACTCTAGGAGAGACAAATACAATCCAGAGAGACAAACAGCAGATCACTTGCCTGGGGCTGGGAGCAGGATGGAGTGAGTGACTGAGAAGGGGCACAAAGGAGTTTTCTAGGTTGATGGCAATGTTCCGTATCTTTTTTTCTTAAGCTTAAGTTTATTGGGGCGACTGGATGGCTTGATCCTTTAAGTGACTCTTGATTTCGGCTCAGGTCATGATCTCATGGCTCGTGGGTTCAAGCCCCACATCAGGTTCTGTGCTGTTGGTATGGAGCCTGCTTGGAATTCTCTCTCTCTCCCCTGCTTGTGCATATGCTCACTCTCTCTCTCTCTCTCTCTCAAAATAAATAAATAAGTAAATAAATAAATTTCTTTTAAAGCTTACTTATTTAAGCATTCTCTATATCCAATGGGGGGCTCAAACTGATGACCCAGAGATCAAGAGCCACATGCTCCACTGACTGAGCCAGCTTGGCGCTCTGGCAATGTTCTATAACTTGACCATGGTGGTAGTTCATAAATGATACATTTATCAAAACTCACTATACACTGTAACTGCACACTTCAAATCTGTATATTGTACTACAGAAGGGGTACCTGCGTGGCTCAGATGGTTAAGCGTCCAGCTTTGGGTCAGGTCATGGTCTTGCAGTCCATGAATTCAAGCCTTGCAGTCCATGAGTTTGAGTCTTGCATGGGGCTCTGTGCTGATAGCTCAGAGCCTGGAGCCTGCTTCCAACCCTGTGTCTCCACTCTCTGCCCCTTCCTTGCTTATGCTCTCTCTCTCTCAAAAATAAATAAACATTAAAAAAAATTTTTAAGAAAGATCTATACATTGTACTCTAGATTATAACTCAATTTTAGAAAATGAATAAGCAGCTCCACCTAAATATCCAACAAGGACATGAGCCAACCAAATCCTGCTGTATCCACACAAGAAAATGTGATGGATGATATTGTAGAAAAACAGTTAATGATGTAGAAAGTTATTCAGTATATACAGTGAAGGAAAAAATTAAATTATGGAACCATAAAATACTACAATGACATAAAATATATATATTTAGATAGAAAATGACCAAAAAGAAATAGTCCATTGATTCATTCAATAAAGACATATTGAGTACCTACTATATACCTTCATAGTTACAATGAACAGAAAAGTAAAAAAAAAAAATCCCTCTGGTCATGGAGCTTCTGTTTACTGGTTTCATAGAAAATATTTAAATTATTAAAATATACACATTAAAAAATCAAATGGTATAGGACAGTATAAAATACACTACTTATGTTAGAACACACACACACACACACACACACCATATTTATGTTTGTTTATGCAAAGAACAACTCTGGTAGGGTTCACAAGAAGCTGGGATCAGTGGTATCCTAGAGAGACACTCACAGAATGGGACAGGGTGGAAGGAACCTATTCACTATCTGTCCTTTTATATAGCTAAATTTTTTTTTTTTACCATGTTCTCATATTACCTATTCTAAGTAAGCACAATCGCTTGTTTCTAGTCTTTTTTTTGCTGGTGTCCAATAACCAGGATTTCAGAGCAGAAGAACGATACAGAAATGTGTGAAATGAACAGAGTGTTTTGAGGAAAGGTATTTTCCATTTTTACTCAAAAAAGCAAAAACAAAATAAAACTGTATCATGATGACATGCACACAAAGGAACAGAAGGACCTGAACAAATATCAACAGAGATGACTTCCAAATGGTGGGACTTTATTTTCTTCTGTTTGCTTGTATTTCTTTTTGCAGTCTCCTAAACAAACAAGCAAAACTAAAACAAAAAACAACCAACCCCACTCTCTGTGTGTGTTTAATAACTTTAAAAAAAAAAAAAACAAAAAGAGAGAAAACAGCAGACCCACAGTGTCACCTCTTTCTGCCAGGTGCTCAGATACTCCAGACAATCGTTGGCTGCACTCCCTTTACCCAAGGGGCAGTGTGGTTTAGAAAGACAAAGAAGTCAAGGGCAAGGGCACAGGGCCAGCTCAAGGCCTTAAATGTCCTCTCCTTATTTAGCATAGGCTTCCCCAGCCAACCAGTGTGCCTGCCAACCCCCTACCCCACCCCAAAATCAAGGCCCCAAGAGCCCATACCCATTTATTTTCTCCTGGGACACTGGAAAGGCAAGCGGGGCAGGGATCACACTATCCTGACATGCAGATGAAAGGATGGCTCCAAGATAATTTGCTTCTTCAGCAGATAAAGGTGCATGGAGACCAGGTCTCAGGTGAGTGCTGTGGGCACAATGAGCACTGCTGTTGTCTAAGACCAGAGGGACTTATGAGGAAATGCCCAGTTTTGAGTCATGTTTGTTGCCAGCTTCCCACAGAATACAGGTTGGGATACTGGAGCCAGGGTGTCTTAACACTGGATGCCACCATGAATGACGTCTCATCTGGCCCCCCAACCTCATTTCTCACTCCATCTTCCATTTTCTGCCTACAACCCCAGGGGCAGCCCAGATCACCCTTACAAGTGGGGCCGTAGGAAACCCCTCCTTATACAAAAAGCCTCACCCTCCCCTCCAGGAGGGGCCCTGAGGCCAGCTTCTTAGGATCTCCCTTGAAGACAACAACCATAAGGCAGCCTTGTCAGTAGGCAAGGGCTTGTCCAAACCAGCCATTTGGGGTCTGAAAGGCTTGAATGTCACAGAAATGACACATTTCTGTAACTAAGCTGGGTAGACACATTCTGTCGCCAGTGTCTAGAACATTTTCTTATTGATAGATCTGGTTTATCTCATGATTTGGGAAGAACTGTCCCCTGGGTGTGCAGAAACCCAAAAGGAGGGCAAGGAATAGAAAACCAATTATGGGGTAACCCTCAATTGTGGAGCTTGGACTTAGATCCACACTTTCTATAAAGAGTCAAATGTTCAACCTTGCAGTGGAGAAATTTAAGGAATTTAGGGAGAAGAGTGAGAAGAAAAAAATATTGATGTTGAAAGAGCAAAATAAAGGATGTGAAAGTTTTAGAAGCCACCAGAAAATGATGTGGCTTTAACTAAGTGGTGGGGGACTGAGCTGGGCTGAGATTCTGTCGTGTCAGGTAAGAGACAGACAGCCTGGAGGTATCCCTCTCTGCCCCAGCAGGTTAGAATACCATCATGTCCACCCCAGGGAGAGGCAACAGCAAAGGCCAAATCACTTCAAGGTGAGAGGCACCATACACAGGTGAGGTGCCAGAGCCAAACAAGGAAGGCCCTGGCTGGGCAATCAGTCCTTCCAATGCTCAAAGCAAGGCCAGAGCCCATGGCTGCTGGCTTCTCAGGGTAGTTTAAAGAAAATCCAATTTGGAGAGTCATTGTAACACAGACTAAAGCCCAAGGCCTACAGTGCCACAGATGGAAGAGCCTTGACTGTCCTCTGCCTTGTATTTCCAATCTTTTTTAAAATGGATGTTTTTGCCAATGAATTTATGGTCAAGCTCTGATACAATGATCTATTTGCTCTCAACAGAGTTATACCCACTGAGTCTTGTAGTTTCCCATCTGTAAAACAGGGTCAATCCCACCACTAGGGCAGACATGAGAAATGAGATAAGATACGGAGGGCATACTTGGCACACTGACAGAATCAGGAAGTCCTCAAAAAATAGTAGCCACTAACATTATTATCACTGAATGTCACTTTTTTTGGTGGTGTTTAGAAAGATCTTTGTATAAATTCAGTCACAAATGAGTAAAAATGTCCTTGATCAGTTTACTGGTTCAAGAAATGTGGTCTCACACAGCTCAAGTTCTCTAAGTGTGGAAGGAAGCAAGTTTCAGGAAGCAGCTGATTGCTTTGCAGACATGGAGCAGGGCAAGGAGCCTCCAAGGTATCACATGACCCCGATCCTAGGAGGAGGTGAACAGGATGAAGGAGGGAACCTCTGACATGCAGGCTCCCAGATAGAGCTACCAGGTCATAATGAGGAAGGCTTGTCCACATGCTTTTGAGAGGGTGGGATCTTAAATTTTAAACTTATTTTAAAGCTAATTTTAAGCTTAAGGTGGACTCATCTTTTGTGGGGAGAAAGGAGGCTTTCAGCTTTAATCTGAACCATGAGGGCATACACCTGGTTACCAGGAAACATCACCAACAGCCTCACTGTCGCCAGTGGTAACAGTGATCATCTGTGATCATCTTCCCCTTCCTTCATGTTCAGTGAAGAAGTTCAAGGGCACAGATGTTACAAGACGAAACCTGATTCTCTTGCACTGGCTGGCAGCCCTTAGTCCCAGCAGAAAGTAGCGAGAGAAATGGGTTGTAGGTTTGTTCCAGCAGCAGAAACAATAGGGCGGGAAAGATGATGAAGGGAGCAATTTAAGGCTGAACATGGGATAAAGGTGGACTGAGAGGGGGACATTTCTCTAGAGCGATCTGGACAGGAGGAGGGTTCCATGGCTGGCTGCTTAGATACTGCCAATGGCATCTAGCTGCTGGGTCCCAGGTACGTGACTTTTGGCAAACTGAGGCCTTTCCCAGCCTCAATCCCATCACCATCCAATGGTCCAAAGGGATAATGATGCCTTTCCTAATCAGACGACCTGCCACACTTGTGAAGCCTTCACAGGATGGTCGCAAACCCCAAGCCTTACTCTTGCACACACACTATGTGAAAGTGACTGTCAGTTTCACGTTCACCCTACACTCAGCAATCATTAAGTGTGAAGGCACAATGCCTCCCACATGCCTACATGCCTGCCACAGTTCTCAGGTCCTCTCTTCACTCCTGACATTCCTATGAAGTACACCCCCCAAGTTACAGAAAAGGAAACTAAAGAAGATTCATTCTTTTCACCACTCCACTCAGATCAGGGAGGCTCTGTTCTAGACACTGACACCTGGTAATGAACAACACAGGCACAGGACTATTCTGGCAAAGCATACATTCTAGTGTAGGGGAAAGATAATACACAAAGATAATACAAATACATTTGGTAAATACAAAAACACATTTACCAGGTGCTGGTAAATACCAAAAAGGAAACAAAACAGGATGATTTGATAGAGACAGAGGAATAGTATTAGAGGAAAGCAGATTTCAAATTGATGGAATAGCCAGTGCAAAGGCCCTGAGACACAAAATAAACTTGACTTATTAAAGGAAGAGAAAGGAGGTCAGTGTGGGAAGAGGTGGGAGACAAGGGAGGAGAGCAGGTGGGGCCCAGCTATGTTAGGTATTACAGGTAGAGGCAAGAACTGGGAATTTTACTGGGAGCAGTGAGATGACACTGGAGGTCCTGAAGCAGGGAACCGACACAATCTAAGTTCTGGTGGTGGTGGGAAGAATGGACAATGGGAGCCTGGTTCAAAGAAGTTTAGAGAGGTCACACAAGCAGCTCAGGGCTTCACCACCACAACTATTCTGCATGCGACACCACAGTTCATTTCCACAGCATCACATTTTACACACAATAGTGTGACGCTACTCTGGAATGGCATGTCTGATGAAGTGGGGCTTCCACTAGGCTCGGTGATCCAGCCTTGCCTCCTGCATCAGTCAACTGAGCACAACCACGCCCGGCTCAATGATGACAGTTCAACAGCACACACGCCAACAGGCTTTGTGTTTATCTGGAAACATCCGACAAACGAGGCTGTTTACTGGATGCCAGACACTCGCAGAATTGTTCCACAGTGTTAGGAATGCAATACTAGAACAGATGTTTACTAAAAAATTACTCTGGGAAAAATAAAAGACCAGCCTTCAATCCTTCAGAAAGATGAGGCTGGTGTGGCGACTAGGTTCCCCTCCTTCTTCACTTTGTTCTGCAAACTCTCCATAAAGCCAAAGTGTCTCAAAAAGAGTCTGGGGCACCTGGATGGCTCAGTCAATTAAGCGTTCAACTCTTGGTTTCAGCTCAGGGCGTGCTCTCATGGTTTGTGAGTTCGAGACTCGCTTCAGGCTGTTATTTAGTGTCAGCACAGAGCCTGCTTTTGATCCCCTGCTCCTCCCCTCCCCCCTTCTCAAAAAAAAAAACATTAAAAAAAAGCATCTGCTTCTTTGAACAGAGAGTGGAAATAAAGGAGGAAAATAGTTAATATGGGGGAGGCGGAATATTTACCTGACTTTTTTATGTTGGTTTTTTTTTGTTGTTGAGAGACAGAGAGAGAGAGTGCAAGCAGGGGGAGGGTCAGAGAGAGAGGGAAACACAGAATCTGAAGCAGGCTCCAGGCTCTGAGCTGTCAGTACAGAGCCCGATGCGGGGCTCGAACCCACGAACCTCAAGATCATGACCTGAGGTGAAGCTGAACGCGTAACCGACTGAGACACCCAGGCACCCCGGGATATTTACATAATAAACCAAAGGAACCTGGGATTGCCTCATAAAAGCAGCTTCAAGGTCACAGATGATCCTGGGTGTCAATCCCTGCCTGAGCCTTCCATTTCTATCCTGTAAAGCCTGGAAAAAGCCTTTCTCCCTCTGAGATGGGGAGCTCAATAGGAAGCTAACACAGTGATACAGCTTGGGTGAGGCAGAATTAACGGGGGACCGTCTGCCCCCGTTCCTCTGAATGGCCAGAGGAGTGTTCAAAACACTCATATACTACACTCGATCTTAGCCAAAAGGCCGAGAAGCGATCAAAATACTCATATAAAAGATTGTGGATTCTCAGGTGACTGAGCTGGTTCAGTTTCCACTGCTTTCAGAAATCCTTCCTGCTAGAAACGGACAACTTAGATCAAAGTCATTGCTCCCAAGCTAGAAGCAGAACTGATAACACTCGAGCCTATGATCAACAAGGAAGCTCAATTTCCATGGCAGTTCTTACTAGTTCATTTAGCCAGGACTATACTGCTTGGTCTACCAACCTACTATCCCTGCTTGCTTTCTTTCCCTTTTTTTTTAAATTTATTTTTTTAATGCTTATTTATTTTTGAGAGAGAGACAGAGAGCACAAGCCGGTGAGAGGCAGAGAGACAGAGATACAGAATCTGAAGTAGGTTTCAGGCTCTGAGCTGTCAGCACAGAGCCTGATGTGGGGTTTGAGCTGTGAGATCATGACCTGAGTCGAAGTCGGACGCTAAACTGACTGAGCCAACCAGGTGCCCCTCCCTGCTTCCTAACTGAACACCAAGACCTAGATTTCTTCTCCAGATGCTCAGAATGTGTGGCACCTTGGCCGTTCTGCTCCAGGGAGAAGATCAAAAAGGCTACAGCCTGGATAACCAACATAAGACAAAGATAGACTAACAAAAGAAAAAAATACTAATTTGACTGGAAGACAGCCACTCCCTAATGGGGGGGGGGACCCTGAATAGCTGGTGACTTTGTAAGCAGAAGTCTACAGACACTTGGTGCAAATGCACTACCTGTGAAGGGACTGTAGGGTCCCAGGTACCCAACTAGGAAGACCTCTCCCTCCCTATGTTGGGTTGAATAGTATCCACCCACTCCCTACCAAATTCATGTCCACCTAGAGCCTCTGAAGGTGACCCTACTTGGAAAGAGGGTCTTTTCAGGTGTAATCAGTTAAATTAAAATACTATATTAAAGCAGACCCTATTCCAATGACTGGTGTCCTTATAAGGAGAAAAAAACAAACACAGAATGCTGTGTGACGACCAACTCAGAGTTTGCAATGATGCATCTACAAGCCAAGGATTAGAATGGCTCTGCCAACACCTTGATTCTCGACTTCCAGCCTCCAGAACTGTGAGAGTGGACATTTCTGTTGTTTTCAGTGCTCTCCTCAAGGCAACCCTAGAAAACCAATACACTCCTCTACTTCACACCTGTTTCCCAAACCACCCAAAGGCGGAAGGCAAGACACACAGGCCTTGCCTCAGTGGCCATCAGCACTTCCTCTGAGGTGAGGGGCGGGCAGGGACCCCACATCAGCTGCCCCCAGTGGCAAACCGGCAAGGGAGTGTTTGATTTCTCCCCACACTTTCCCAGTTTTGTAGGCTCTCATTCAGACTGGTGTTTCTTAAATTTTACTCAGTTCCATCCTCGAGATTTGTGGGGTTTTCTGAGGGAGACATAACTTCTATCTATCTTACACTTTAATTTACCTCACTTTTTTTTTTATAAATGTGAACACCAGTGAGCCTTTCCTTTTTTTAAAATTTTTTTAATGTTTTATTTATTTTTGATACAGAGAGAGACAGCATGAGAGGGGGAGGGGCAGAGAGAGAAGGAGACACAGAACCGGAAGCAGCTCCAGGCTCTGAGCTGTCAGCACAGAGCCCGATGCGGGACTCGAAGCCACGAACGTGAGATCTGACCTGAGCCAAAGTCGGAGGCTTAACCGACTGAGCCACCCAGGCGCCCCTACCTCACTTTTTTTTTTTATACTGAGTCACAAATTCTACTATCTTAAAAGGAACTGCCACGTCATTACAATCAATGGGAAATCAGCATCATTTATCCTATGGAGAACTCACTAGATTTTCATTTTTAAATTTCACATTAAAATAAATACACAATAATTCTTTCTTTTAAATGTACCCTTTAAAATAATCTCTTGTGGCAATACTATGGGAAATACAGCTTTAAGGACTACAGTTACGATCTCGGAGTTCCTAATCAGCAAACCAGTTAAAGCTCTCCAATCTCCAGTTTCTCCCCCACAACTCTCCGGGAGAAGGTTAAGGGCAGGATGAAAGCAAGGCCATCAGGAGATTCAGGACCTCCGAGGGACGACCTGAGGACATCGAATCGAGACCCAAAGGCACTTTAAATACCCAGCCCCACAACCGAGGCATGGAGGAACTGACCTTCTCGCGAAGGGTGCAGTGGACGTCCGAGGCGACGCGCCCTTCCCACCAAGGCTCATCCATCATCGGGTATGCAGCGCGGAGATCCGAGGCTACCGGGCTCTCAGGGCGCACCCTGCGTGGACACGGGCAACTTGAGCAGCCGCAGCACGCCCCCTGCCCCGGGCTCGGACCCGCGGCATCCCTAGCCTCGCTCGTCCCCAGCCAGGGGCCCGGATGGGCGCCCCTTCCTGCCCAGCTCAGAGGAGCTGGTGGTCGCCTCCGGTCTCAGCCAAGGGTGCGGTGCCCCCTTGCCCTCTGCTCGAGGGAGCCGGGGCGACCTGGAACTCTGCAACAACTTGCAGAATTTTAATCTTCTTTTTCGCAAAAGTTGCGCATGAAGTTGCCGACTCCGCTAGCTCACCCAAGGCTAGAGCTCCGGCAGCGGCCACCGGCTCGCCGTCCCCAACTCCTCCCCCGCCGCCCAGCCTTTGTCCTGCTCCCACATCCTGCCCTCGAGCCGGGGCGAAAACTCACTCATCCCTCTTCGGGCGTGGGGGGCTGCGGGCGCCAGGCCCCTCTCAGGGCGAGCCGGCGGTGCCCTCGAGTGCCTGCACGCGGCTTGGCGCACGCGCGCGCGCGGGGCGCTCCACGCTCTCGACGTTCGCCTCCGCAGC
>NC_043705.1:98704704-98832305 GCF_006229205.1 Suricata suricatta | reverse complement strand
GACGTTCGCCTCCGCAGCCCGCTCGCCCCCGCCGCCGCCGCCGCGCCCCTGCTTGCTCTCGGGTCCCGCCGTGGCTCGCAGCCTCCCGGCCGCCGGGGGCCTCCCTCCCTCGCTGGGGGAATTGGGGGCCGGGCCACGCGCATGCGCCATTGGCCCGCACCCCGTGGGGCGGGGGGCTGGGAATTGGAGTCTTTCTTTGGCTGGCGCTGGCTCCGCTTCCTGCCCGCCCGCCTCCCCGGCTTGGGTGGAAAGCTTCCTCTCACCTTCGCGGAGACTCTGTGTGGCCTCCTGGGCACCTCACCGGCTTGCGCGGGAAGCTCAGGGACCGCAGCGCCACCTGCGCGCACCACGCGTGAAGAGCGCGGGCAGGATGTCCCCAGACAGTTCTGTCTCCCGTGTGCGCTGCTGTGGCCAGTCTTACGTCGGTTCCACCTGTTTTTTCTTTCTTCTTCTTTTTTTTTTTTTTTAAACTTGTCCGACGATCGGGAGGTAGATTTCTAAACGGACTATTCCCACAAACGCTCCAGAAAAAGCCGCTCTTGTTACCCACGAGTCCTTAATTCTAAAGGAGGCTCAGTGAATTAACTGGTATTTACTATGTTTCTACAGCGTGTAGATCTGCGACTTGGATTGGAGGAGGGTACCATGGATGGAAAGCATTGTCTTTTTAATTCAGCTGATAGTTTTCGAAAGGGCACACCCTTTAATCAGCTCATCTATTGGCACCACAGTGGGCTGTCCTCTTGGCTGATTGGTTTTTTTGTGTGTGTGATACTTTTTGAGATTCGAAGACTTGTTTCAAACCTTCCTTCAAACTGGATGATTTTTGCCAACTTCCTCACACGTTCTAAGACGGGTTCCTCTTGTGTAAGATGGAATAAAATTGCACCAGCCTGCTGAAGATATTGTATTATTAAATAATACAATTCGTGTGAAGTGATAATCGCCATGCCAGATATAAAAACTGCACTCAATAAAAAGCCACCACTAAAGCGGCTTTAGTTTCTGATTGGTTTCCTGCAAGCACCCTACCTGGAAAAAAATTTTTAAGTTCGCTTTGACAAGCTTCAATTGGAGCTTAAAGAGCAGTTTTAACGTAAAATATGTATATATATTGTATAAATTACACATTCATATATTATATTATAATATTATACGTACATATACTCATTTAAAAGTGTAAAATGCCTAGGAATAAACTTACTGAGAAATGCAGCCTTTTAATGAAGAAATTATAAAAGTTGAACCATAGTAATAAAGGCTTGAAAAAATAGAAGGTGAAAATACCAACTTGACCCAAATTAACTCCTTTAATAAAAGTCTAATGATTGCTGGTAGATGGGGCTGGATGAAAGATAACATGTAACACTTCTTCTAACTTTCAAATGGAAGAATATCCATGAGAAAATCTAAGAATTTTAAATTTAAAAAATGGAAGATAGACCTATATTACCAAATCTTAAAACATATTGCTAAGCTGGGGTGCCTGGCTGGCTCAGTTGGAAGAGCATGTGACTCTTGATCTTGGGTTTGTGAGTTCAAGCCCTACATCGGGTGTAGGGATTAATTAGAAAAATAACAATAAATAAATTTTTAAAAACATATTGCTGAGGTATAATAGTGTGGTGTTGATACAAGTGTGGATGGATAAGCATTGGTGGAATAACTGAAGTCTAGAAACATATACAATATACTTAGAAACCAATCTTAGGATAAATGTGGCATTTCACTTTTGTGTGGAAAAGGATAAATTCTTCTATAAATGAGGCTGAGAAAATTAAGTTAATTTGGGAGAGAAAGTAAAACTACAGATTTACTTAAACCATCACCAAAATAAATATAAGAACTTGTCAAATGACAAAACCAAAGTAGGGGTGCCTGGCTGGTTCAGTCAGAGGGATATTATAATTATCTGTCTTCCAGAGGGATTTTGGGTAGGAACCAGGTTTATAGAATGTTACAAGAGGCAATGCAGAAGCAGGGCATAACTCATTAAGAGGTTAGAGATTTCCTTATAAGGTTAGCAGGTCCTATTTTCTAAGGTAAACAAGTAAAGCTAACTTGGAGATTTGTGATCGGTATATATTAGGTTTCCTTGCCAGGTGATTCCAGAAAAGTGCAGAATGACTTAGGTTTACATTTGTGATGTGGCACAGGCTAGCAGAGTGGCCTCTGTTTTAGGGGTCCCTATCTATTAATTAGCTTTATCAAGCCCAAAGAACTACAAACAACAACAAAATCACAAGACAATTAAGAGAAAACATAGGTACAGTATTTCAGAAGAGAAAGCCCAGATGCAAAGCACAGGAAGAAAGCCAGAGATAAGTATATATATTGGAGTAGACATATCAGATGTCACAAGGAAGGCAAATGACAAATGGAGAAAATGTTTTTAACAAATATGACAAAAGATAGATCTTACTGTCTAAACCTCTCATAAATGATTACCACCTAAAACACATCAAAATTTAGAATTTCAGGTGTGCCATTAAAGAAGGAATTCAAATGGATTAGGATCATTTTTGAAATGTTCATACTCACCACAAAGACATTAAATTTTTTTTAGAAACTTTGTGATACGTCTTTGTTGAGGATTTTTAAAAATAGAGCAGGCGAGGGGTGCCTGGGTGGTTCAGCTGTTTAAGCGTCTGACTCTTGACTTCGGTTCAGGCCATGATCTCATGGTTTGTGGAATCGAGCCCTGAGTCAAGTTCTGTGCTGACAGTGTGGAGCCTGCTTGGGATTCTCTCTCTCTGTTCCTCCCCCACTCATGCTCTTTCTCAAAATAAATAAAAATTTTAATAATCTATACATAATATGTGAGTACTTGCTTCAGCAGCACATATACTGAAATAGAAATGATACAGAAAAGATTAGCATGGCCCTGTGTAAAGATGACACATAAAAATATAACATGCAAGGATGACAAATATATGGTGTTATTGGGACTATAATACTATCTTTTTAAAAATTTTTTATAGTTTTTAATTTATTTTTGAGAGACAGAGACTGTGTGAGCAGGGGAGGGTCAGAGAGAGAGGGAGATACAGAATCTGAAGCAGCCTCTGAGCTAGCTGTCAGCACAGAGCCTGACGTGGAGCTCGAACCCATGAACCGTGACATCATGACTAGAGCCGGAGCCAGACACTTAACTGACTGAGCCACCCAGGCGCCCCAATCTTACTAAAAGATATAACCAAAAAATTTTAATATATCATTTGATCTAATTATTCCATTTCTGAAATTTCATTTTATTTTATTTTTTAATTAAACAATTTTTTTAACATTTATTTTTTTTGAGAGAGAGAGAGAGAGAGAGAGAGACAGAGCATGAGTGGGGGAGGGGCAGAGAGAGAGGGAGATACAGAATCTGAAGCAGGCTTCAGGCTCTGAGCTGTCAGCGCAGAACCAGATGCAGGCCCAAATCCACGAACTGTGAGATCATGGCCTGAGCCAAAGTCAGTGCTTAACCATCTGAGCCACCCAGGTGCCCCTTTAATTTTTTTTGAGCTTATTTATTTATTTTGAGAGAGTGACAGAACACAAGTGGGGAGGAGCAGAGAGAGAGAGGGAGACAGAGAATCCCAAGCAGGCTCCAAGCTGTCAGCCCAGAGCCTGAAATGGGGCTCAAAATCATGAACTGTGAGGTCATGACCTGAGCGGAAACCAAAAGCTGGATGCTGAACTGACTGAGCCACTCAGGCAGCGTTCTGGAAATTTATTTAAAGAAAAAAAAAAAAGCCGATGAGTATAAAGATTTATTTACAGGGGATTTCATCACCATGCTTTTTTACTGTAGTGAACTATTAGAATAGTTACTGGTTAAATAATAAATCATGATTAGAATAGGGCTGGCTAAACACACATGTAAAAGGAACTGAAGAATATCTATAAAAGTATGAACTGTGTAATCAGAGTGGTAGGATTATAGGAAATTTTGTTTTACTTTTTACTCTAGGATATCTGTATTTCTAAGTTTTCTATAAGAAACATGCATTACTCTTTTAACCAGGATAGAAAGTAAATGTTATCAAAAAAATAATCACATGATAAATTGACTAGAGTGGGTTTCCATTGAATAACAACTCACAGGGGAACGTGGTGACTCAGTTGGTTAAGCCTCCGACTTCAGCTCAGGTAATGATCTTGCAGTTCATGGGTTTGAGCCCTGCGTCAGGCTCTGTGCTGAGAGCCTGGAACCTGCTTCAGATTCTGTGTCTCCCTCTCTCTCTGTTCCTCTCTGACCCACACTCCATCTCTCTCTCTCACTCTCTCATGACTAAATAAATATTTAAAAAATGAAATGACTTGCAGTATTGTTTTGCTTTTTGTTGTTGTTGCTGTTCTTTATTTTTTAAGTTTGTTTCTTTGTTTATTTTGAAGTTGGAAGGGGCAGAGAGAGAAGGAAAGAGAATTCCAAGCAAGCTCCACACTGTTAGCCCCCCAGTGTGGAGCTTAATCTCAAGAAAAGTGAGATTATGATCTGAGCCAAAAGCAAGAACTGAACACTTAACCAACTGAGCCATCCAGGTGCCCCTGTTCTTTATTTTTCATAGCAGTATTATAATTTTTCTATGCAGGGTACACAAAGGGCCTTTATTATTCACTAATTTGAGTGCCTCTTTTCCTAAACTTCAGCTCTCAGTTGTCCGTTCTTTTTTTTAATTAATTAATTTGAGAGAGCATGAGAGAGAGAGAGCGCACGCGCATACATATGTGCATGTGGGAGAGGGGCAGAGAGAAAGGAAGAGAGACAATCTCCAGTAAGCTCCACACTGTCTGTGAAGAGCTAGACACAGGGTTCAAACTCATGAACCGTGAGATCATGACCTGAGCCAAAATCGAGAGTCAGAGACACTTAACCAACTGAGCCACCCAGATGCCCCTTAGTTATCAGGAGTTCTGACAAGTGACAGAGAGAGAGAGACAGAAAGTTGGTTTTTCTCCAGGAGTGATTTTAAGAAGATTCTAAAAATCATTCATAGTCTGCAGTCCTTTGTGTATCATTTTGGAGACTCTTGTTTTCCTAGTATCTCTGAAGACTAAAAACACATTGCACTGATAGGTTTGGTGGTGAGTCGCTGTCCACAGGTAGAAATGATGTCAGTGCCCTTACCAGCCTCCTCTGTGGCCAGCAGGGAAACAGCACAGCTGAGTTCCCTTTGCCACCCGCTACACCCCCCACCATGCCAAGTATTCATTTGTTCACTCATTCATTCATTCAAAACCAAACCTTTACAAGTGCTTACTATGAACCACTGAACCCCCTCTTACCTCCAATTTCTGAAGCCCACAGGTTGGGAACCAAAGATTTAGGGCAAGACCATCCTACTTACCTACAACTTGCCCATCGTCCTTTCCAATCGTCCTCAGAGGACAAATCAATCTATCATCACAAGTTCAGTTTAACTTTCCTTTCTCTCTCTCTCTGTTTTCATGATACAAGGTGTCATATTACACTTATAGATGGTGAAACGTGTTCTCACCTTGGTCCCAGGCCTTGTTCTCCTCCTCAAGTATAACCTGTGCCTTATGTTTCCTTCCAGAAGAGATCTGTGCATTTAATAACATAGAGATTTATGCCTTTTTCCTCTTTTGTGGATGGTAGCATATGGTACACATCCCACTGCACCTTGTTATTTCCTTTTGGTTTCATGGCTGTGGCCACAGAGCTGCACAGTTATCTCATATCCCAGGGAAGGGTCCATCATGAGATATGTTACCAGTCTTCTTCTGCTGGACATTTGGGTTGTTTCCAGCCTTTGCTGCCATAGCCATCCTGCCCAGCCGTGGCAGAGGAGTCAGTGATATAAATTTTTCAAGCACTCTGCTTTTCAGAGGAAGATGAGGCATGTACTTTGAGTAGTGTTTCCTTTGGATCTTAACAGTTTGCGTTGCTCCATTTAGACCCAAATCATGAAGGCTGGCTCCGTTTATGGGAACAGAAGGAAGACATCTGGGCCATAAACCTTGAGACATAAACTTTGTTTACCACTCTGGTCTTGAACCAGAAACCAAGCCAACACCTTCAAACTGTTTCTAGCTATGTGCTCTACATAGTCAGATGGGCGTTGCCAAATCCTTCATGATCCTTAACTAGAAATCCTTGAGATACAACTCTACAGATTAGGTCTGAGAAGCAGGCAGGAAGAATAAAAAGGCAGCATTTTGCAAACAGAACTCAAAGCCGAGGACATTTGTAAAGCGGGCCCATATTGCTTTTTTTAATTAAAAAAGCAAGGTAGAAGATCAAAAGTAAAAAATAATGTTTCCCTCTCACTGGAGGCCAGTTCATGGGTGTTTGATCTATGCAGTTGCACAGGCCCATGCTCAGAGCGGCCTTGTGCTTGGTTTATGCTCTACCATCACCACTTGAAAGTCTTCAGAATTTCATCTTTGAAGCTGTGTTTGTAAATGAAGTCTGAGGGGACCGTGGAACATGCGCCCTTTGCATCTGATGTTATCCATGTCCCGTGAGCACAGAATTCCAGTGGACCTACAAGGCACGAGAGTTTCCGGAGACAACCCTGAGGGCCATGCTTTCCATCTGAAGAACACAGAAAGAAGGTATATCCATTTCCTAGGGCTGCTGTAACAAAGTACACAAACTGGGGGCTTAAATTTATTCTCTGTTCCAGAGACAAGACGTGTGAAATCAAGCTGTCAGCATGGCCACGCTCCCTCTGAGACGCTGGATAGGATTCTTTCTTCTTCCTTGCCTAGCTTTTGGAGGTGGCCATCAATCCTTGGTGCCCCTTGTCCTGCAGCTGCGTAAACTGCATTCTCAGCCCACACCTTCACGGTTTTCTTAAAAGGACACCGGTCAGTGATACAAGACCGAGGGCCCACCCTACTCCAGTATAGTCTCATCTTAACTACATCTGGAATCACCCTATTTCCAAATAAGGTCACATTCTGACATATTGGGTGTTGAAGGCTCACAGTTCAACCTATAACAGAAGGCAATGGGATTTTAAGAAGTATGAATGAACAAGGAACCCTCTTAAATCCTTACTGGTGTTGCTTCCTTGTATTAGGCAACCACATTTCATGATATCAAAGGAAAGGAAGGGATTGGGCCACCCATTGTTCCTTTTCCTTTCTGCCCTTCCTTACTCATCAATATGCCAAAGGTAGAGTATTGATAAGGTGGGCACGTCTCAAGAATTTCATTGCAGCATTACTCACAACAGGCAAGACATGGAAATAACCTGAGTGTTTGCAGATGGACGAATGGGTATAGAAATTGTAGTATGGGGGCGCCTGGATGGCTCAGTTGGTTAAGCATCTGACTCTTAAAAAATTTTCTTATATTTAATTATTTTTGAGAGACAGAGTATGAGCAGGGGAGGGCCAGGGAGAGAGGGAGACACAGAATCTGAAGCAGGCTCCGGGCTCTGAGCTGTCAGCACAGACCCCGATGTGGGGCTCAAACTCAGAAACAAGGGATCCTGATCTGAGCCGAAGTTGTATGCTTAACCAACTGAGCCACTCAGGTGCCCCAGCATCTGACTCTTGATATCAGCTCAGGTTTTGATCTCAGGCTTGTGAGTTCAAGCCCTGTGTTATGCTCCATGCTGGGTGCAAAGCCTACTTAAAAAAGAAAAGAAAAGAAGAGAGGCACCTGGGTTGCTCAGTTGGGTAAGCATCTGACTCTTGATTTTGGCTCAGGTTATGATCTCAGGGTTTGTGAGCTCAAGACCTACATTGTGCTCTGTCCTGATCGGCGGAGGCCGCATGACATTCTGTCCTTCCTCTTTCTCTGCCCCTCCCCCACTTGCTCTCTATCTCTATCTCAAAATAAATAAAAACACACACTATCTCTGTCTCTCTCAAAATAAATAAATTTAAACAAACTTAAAAATTAGAAAAAGAAGTTATTGAAATAAGAGCTGTTAACTATCTGTGGCATTTCTACTGTTATTGTATGAACTAAGTACATATGCACATATGAGCTATGAAACATGAATTGTGTAATTTCAGGGATCATTTATATGAGTTAATACTCTTATTATTTCATTGAAAAGTGACATTGCACAATATAAAGATGAACAGTAAAATTCATGCTAATATTTGATGTATTTCTTTATTTAGAAAATTAAATAGCTAAGCAAATCATGGCAAGTTGTGAGACAACAGAAGAAAGGAAAGAACCTTTATGTTTTACCATTTTTAACAGCACATTTCCCTGCTTTTTGAACAGGGGGGCCCTATTATCATTTTGCTCAGGGCCCTGCAATTTGTGTAGCTGTCCCAGCTCCTACCTCTGTCCCCTCGGGAATCTACCCCGGAGGAAATTTTCTGCTATGGTCTGAATGTTTGTGTGTCCCCCTCAAATTCGTATGTGGAAATCCTTGCACCCAACAGTGATGGCGGTCATTGGGGATGATTAGGTCATGTTGGTGGAGCCCCCATCAGGGGGATTTGTGCTTCATGAGAGAGACCCAGGGAGATCCCTAGTCCCTTCCACTATGCGAAGACACAGCGAGAAGGTGCTGGCTATGAACCAGGACAAGGGCTCTCAACGGAACATGACCATGCTGGCGCCATCTTCATCTTTGTGTTCCCAGCCTCCAGAACTTATGAGAAATAAATTCCTGTTGCTTGTAAGTGGCTCATCGGTGCTATTTTGTTATAGCACCCCATTTAGCTTGCCTCCCTGAGATATTCTACGCCATATCACTCTTAATCTGAACTCCCCCGCCCCATGGGCAATACTTGGGGGAAAGTTTTCCCTATTTCTCCCCAACATGACTATTTACCCTCACACATTGTGGGGCGCTTGAGGACAGCAAGCACAGTGCCTGATTTAAAGGAGGTGCTCAATACAGGTTGACTGATTTAATTTATAAATGAGGGCCATATAGATAGCAGACAAAAAGGCCTGAAGGAATCGCCTGACTCAGACTTCAGTTTGGTAAGGAGTTACTGTCCCCATTTTTCATATGAGACCAAAAGAGCTATGTAACTGTGGACATGTATGCTCTTTGAGCCTCATTGTTCCTATTAGTAAAAAGGAGGAACTGTTCTTTCCCTAAAACTGCTGTGACGTGGGGCACCTGTTGGCTCAGTTGGTTAAGACTTTGACTCTTGGCTTTGGTTCAGGTCATGTTCTCACAGTTTGTGAGATTGAGCCCCATGTCGGGATTTGCGCTGACAGCTTGGAGCCTGCTTGGGATTCTCTCTCTCTCTCCCTCTCTCTATGCCCCTCCCCCACTCTCTCTCTCTCAAAATAAATAAACTTAAAAAAAACCACTGTTGTGACTGAAAAGAAGAAACATTCGGGGAAGTACAAACTGCTTGTTAGTGTTTCCCATTGAGAGGAACAACAACAGGCTAGAATCTTCCTAGGATGTTGCTCTTTAGAGCCTAAAGCAAGCACTGTGTAAACTCACTGTGGGGACTTGGGGAGCAGCCTTCTTTCCACCGGCCTCCGTTTCCTCTATCAAAGGAGGGGATGGAATGAGATCATGGCAGGTACACAGACCCAGGGGGATAATGAGATCCGGAAGACAGCTTTAATTGAGAGAAGCTTGCTGAGAAGAAAAGCCTCACAGCTCTTCTGGTCTACACTCCACCCCAACCCACGCTTTGAAAGATAGGGGGATAGGGAAGTATTTCTCTCTATGAGGGCCAAGGGTGAGGTGCCAGGAGGGGCAGGAGACCAGGATAGAGTGGTAGGACAGCTGGGAAATGAGACCTTGTGGCACAGTCAAAGTGAGAAGCCCTTCCAACACTCTCTGATCATCCTAGCTCCAGAATTTGGGTCTATTAATGCTAGACTATTAGATTTTTCTTTCCTTTAAAAAATTTTTTTTCTGTTTTTTATTTATTTTTGAGAGACAGCACTTAGCAGGGGAAAGTAAGGGAGAGAGGGAGACACAGAATCTGAAACAGGCTCCAGGCTCTGAGCTGTAAGCACAGATCCTGATGTGGGGCTCAAACCCATGAACCGTGAGATTATGACCTGAGCCGAAGCTGGACGCTTAACTGACTGAGCCACCCAGGCACCCTTGATTTTTCAAAAGAAAGAAGAAATTGAGATATTACTTAATTTTTAAAACACTGACTTAAAAAACATGCATAGTGGCCACACCCAGCGTCAGCCCTAGTTTGTGAACTCCGGGATAGGTGTGTGGTAAGGAGCCTCCTTGACTGACTAGGAGTCTGTGAGGAACAAGGGAGCAAGACCCTAAGAGCAAGCCAGTCTCCAGGAGGAGGAAATAAAAGCAGCCATTAACTTCAAAGCCCCCGAGCCGGCCAGGCCCCCCTCCTCTGAAAGACAATGAACAGGAAGGAAAGTGAGACCAGGACAGTAAAAAGCAACCAGACAAGCTTGTTGGGGCCTGCAAGTGAGGCCTTCAAGATGGGGAGGTCCTGACTGCCAGCAGCCGGATGCCAGTAGGTCACCTTCTGTGAGGTGCTTCCAAAGCTTATAGGTGTGCAGAGACCTGAGGTGAAGGACCAAGAATTAGGGTAGCAGCCACCCATCTGGGCAGCCTGAGGCTAGGGGGTGGAAGTGGGGGGCTGGGCAAAATTCTATTTTAAAATGTTTTTGATTACACATGAATCACTCTTCTCCTAAGCATGATTAAAATCTTAAGATCCTGAACAACCCCACGCTCCTACCAGCACCAGGCAGCCTCATGATATCAACGCAGTGGTATTCTTCACCTGGTGGGGGGCACACAGACAATGGGGGTCAAGGAAACCCAGATCAGAAGCTCCAAGCAGCAGTGGCAGAGGAGGTAAGAAGGGGCCAGATTCTGAGCACATTTCAAAGTTAAGGCCACCAGGAGGCCCTGTTGAGGGACCAGATGTGGGATGTGTCACAGGGGCATCAGGAAGACCACCATGATTTTCATTCTGAGCACCTGAAAACGGAAAGTGCTCATTTACTCATATGAAGATCTTAATCTTCTCACCAGGGCTGTTTCTGATGTTTTGCCCTCCAGCCACCCTAGCCTCTCAGCGGTTAAAGCTGGTTTGTGAGTGACACCACCTCAGACTTCAGTCTCAGCCTCACTTCTTTCCCATTGCTGCTCTCAGCCAGTTACTTAATCCCAAGTTCCTTATTGGCAAAATGGGGATAATAACAGCACCTCCTTTATAGAGTGCTTCTATATGAAGATCAAATGATACAATGTCTGGTGAGTCCAGGGCACTGAATAGGAGTGAGGCAAAATTCCCATATCATCATTAAGTTGTAATCATACATGTACATAGTTTTGGGACCTGCTCCTTCTCAGCCCAAAATTATCTTATTAGCAATTTTTGCAAGATACCTTAAAAATATCTCTCAGGGGTGCCTGCGTGGCTCTGTTGGTTAAGCGTCCAAATTTGTCTCAGGTCGTGATCTCACAGTTTGTGAGTTCGAGCCCTGCATCTGGCTCTCTGCTGTTAGTATGGGGCCCACTTGGGATCCTCTGTCCCTCTCTCTCTGCCCCTCCCCACTCACAACTCTCTATCTCTCCCTCTCTATCTCTCTCAAAAATAAAAAATATATCTTTCAAAAATATTTGTATTGCCTAAACATGTTATCATATAGATGAATTATTATTTAACCAGTCTTTTATTGTTGGATATTTTAAATTATGACTAAGAGCTATTGGTGGCTTTTGCATTGCTTCTGGCTTTTCTCTGTGTATTATAAACAACATTGAGGTAAAAATCCTAAAAACAGGGACACCTGGGTGGCTCAGTCAGTGAAGCATCTGACTCTTGATCTCAGCTCAGGTCTTGATCTCAGGGTTGTGAGTTCAAGCCCCACAATGGTCTCCACACTGGGTGTCAAGCCTACTTAAAAATTTTTCTAAAAACATTCTTTATGCTTCTCCAATTATATCTTGAGGATATATTCCTAGAAGTGAACTTGCTGTGACAAAGAGTATGAACAGTTTTATGGCTTCTGAAATAGATTATAAATTAACCTCCAGTAAGATTCTACCAAAACACGTTCCTCTCAATACTGTGGTAGAAAGTGACTGTTTCCCTGGTCCTTCACCAAAACTGAGTCACCATTAATCAAACAAAACAAGGAAAGAAGAGAGTATTAGATTTTCCCCCCAAATTGATTATGAAATGGGATATGTGTTTTAGTTCACATTTCTCTGCTCTCCAATGATACTGGAATTTAAAAATGTGATTATCTGTCATTTGTATTTTTTAAGTTGAAAAAAATTTTTTAAATGTTTATTTTTGAGAGAGACAGAGTGCAAACCAGGGAGGGGAAGACAGGAGAGGGAGACACAGAATCTGAAGCAGGCTCCAGGCTCTGTGCTGTCAGCACAGAGCCCGATGTGGGGCTCAAACCCATGAACTGTGAGATCATGACCTGACCTGAGGTCAGACACTCAACCAACTGAACCACCTAGGCACCTCTGTCATTTGTATTTTTTCTGCAAACTATCTTTCATCCCTCTTTCTGTTGGCATACTTGAGTGTTGCTAAAGGAAGAGCTAGCTGTGTATTAAAACTAACAAGAATTGGTCTGTTGAATTTGTTGCAAATATTCCTCCTGCTGTCTTTAAATTTTATACTGGGTTTTTATAACTTACAGGACATATATAGTCAAACCTTTTTTCCCTTCTGGAGAGATATGCTTCCAAAATGCTTTGGCATACCTGCTCAAATGCACCTGGGAACCAGGTGCAGGCCAACCTCTGCCCTAGCTTGATGCATGACCATCAGCAGGTGATATATCTGAGGTCATAGCTTCCCCATCTGTCAATGGGGGTTAGACATGGTTAGACCTCTGAGCTCCCTTCCAGCTCTAGCATTCTCTGATTTTAGGTTTAGAGCTAGAAATTTGGTTGGGAGCTCAGAACTCATTGCAAGAAACCTTTACTGCCTATTACAGCAGTCTCCGTCTTAGCTTGGGCTGTCTAACACATTGCCATAGACTCGGTGACTCAGACAGCAGACATTTATTTCTCACAGTTCTGGAGGCAGGAAGTTTGAAGTCAAGGTACCAGCATGGTTGGGGTCTTGAGGAGGGTCCTTTTTAGACAGCTGCTTTCTTTTCATATCCTCACCTGGCAGAAAGAGAAAGCTCTGGTCCTTTAATCCTCTTTTAAGAGCACCAATTCCACCATGGGGCTCCATCTCTATGACCGCATTCAAACCCAATTACTTCCCCAAAGCCCCATATCCAAAAGGCATCACCATGTTGAGGACTGGGACTTTAACATATGAAGTGGGGGGGGGGGCAGATACAAATATTCAGTCTATAGCAGTGTCTTAATTGGCTTCCATTTTTGATCCTTCCAAGCTCCAATCTTAAATGGGCACTGCTGACATCAACCTTCCCAGAAGGCAGTTTTGAGCGCTACACAAGGTCTATAGACTGGACACCCACCTCCTTGGCAATCCTTGATCTCTACCCTGCTCTCTGGCCTTGTTGCCTACTGCTCTCTGTCAAAACAAATATTTGTGGTTCTCCAAATATTTCTGCTCATACCATTGCCTTTGCTGGGAAGGCTCCCACAGTATAAATTTTACACGGAAAAATATTACTAACTTTTAAACCCCAGTTAAGCACCACCTCCTCCTTCAAGTCTTTAGTAACCATTTCCCTGCCCAAAGGAAATTTTCTCTCTTTTGAATTACAGTATTTTTCACATGCCACATGTGTTATGATTGTTGATATTAGGTCTTATTTCCTTAACAGACGTACAATAACATTCAAGGCAAAATGGCAAGCCACTAACTTAGTGAGTGCAAACCAGTAGTCTATATGATATTTTTAGAATTGGGAAATGTCACATAAATTCCCAATTCCATTTCTCTTGAAAAATCAGATTTGAATTACAGTCCTACAAGGCAGGGTTCAGGAAACCACAGCCTGAGGGCCAAATCTGGCCCATCACTTGTTTCTGTAAATAAAGTTTTATTGGAACACAGCCACATCCATTTGTTTATGTATTTTCTGTGGCTATTTTTGTGCTACAATGGAAGAGGAAGGTAGCTGCCACAGAGATTATATGGCTCTCAAAGCCTATTTACTACTGGGTCTTTTACGCAAAAGTTTTGCTGAGCCCTACGTAAAGCACTAAATGTGGGCCCCCAGAGAGGCTCCCTTTAAATGGAACATGCATCTCCAGTTCCTGCCAGGAAACCCCCCACCTACTCTTAGATCAAACCAGCCAGTTGCAAGTATTTCTCTTACCCTTCAAGGTCTTTGAATCATTTGCATTTTTGTTCTTAATAATCCTCAAAATCACACCCTAACACAACATGAAAGCCTTTATGCCATATAAATAAGGCAATCTGTAAAATGTACCTAAAACCATTATACTGCCAATACTAAATTTGATAATCAAGACTAAGAATATTCTTCAGTAACTAGAGCTACTTATGAAGTAAGTTCTTGCAGTTCAAACCTTAGGGTCTGCAGTCAGATTTGCTTGGGCTGATATTGCAGCGTTACTGGCCTTTACTCTTACCTGAAAATGCAGGTAATACACAAGACTGGGCTTTACTCTTACCTGAAAATGCAGATAACGGGGCACATGGTTGGGGCCTAGAGCTTACTTTAAATACATGCATACATACATACTAAGAATCCTACCTTTAAAAAAAAAAAAAGGGATGGGCACCTGGCTGGCTCAGTCTGTAGAGCACACAACTCTTAATATTGGAGTTGTGACTTCAGGCCCCATGTTGGGCATAGAGCTTACTTAAAAAAAAAAAAACATGCAGATAACAATAGTAACTACTCCTGGATTGAAGAAAGGAGGAATTAAATTCCTTCCACTAATATTTACCAATACTGACTGTCTGGCACTGTGCTAGGCTCTTGGAATACAAGAGTGAACAGAAAAGACTGTCTCCAGTCCACTCTAGAGGGGGACCTGAGTCAGGCAGCAGACACCAGAGCCCGTGATACTGCCCGCCTCTGCATTTAGCCACAGCTGTGTTAGGAAGTGCTGACTGGCCTCTGGCTGCCAGGTGGCCAGAACTAGCTTGGCCCTCAGGTGACCCCAACCTGGAAGTCAAGGAATTAATGCCCCAAGCTCAGCCCTCAACCAGTGGGAGATGGGAGACAGTGGATAGAGGCTTCCACCCCGCCCCCCACATTTCAGCAGAACAACCCTGTGAGGTGTTCTGCAAGTTTCCCAGAGGTGCAGGTGGGATACCGCCCCTCCCCCACAGTAGTAAGGGTAACCCTCTTAGCTGACTTTGCACCTTCCTGTCTTACTCTTCCCACATCCCTGTGTTTGCTTAGGCAGCACATGCACTCAGCCTGCATTGTCACCCCCACTTCTGGCAATGTCTTCCAAATAACCTATCCACAGCCAAATCCTTGTCTCGGTCTCTGCTTTCAGGGAAATTCAAAGTAGAATGGACATTGAAAAAGAAGAAGAAAGAAAAAGTACAAGAAGGCAGTGAGTGCCATGCAGAGAATTAAAATAGGCATGAACTAAGTAATCAGAGGCCACATGACACTGGAGCATGGAAAGCCTTGGCTGAGACCTGGGGACAAGAAGGATCCAGCCATGCACGGTCTAGAGGAAAGAATAATCTAGAATGGAGGGAACAGCTGGTGCAGAGGCCCGAAGCAGGAGTGTGCTTGGCATGCTAAAGAAGAGAAAGGCGAGTGAGGTAGGAATTTAGTGGGTGGATGAGGAAATGAGGTGGAGAGGAGGCCAGATGGTGAGGGACATCATAATCCAGGACTATCATTCTAAATGCCATGGAGGAGAGGTCCTGGGAAGATTTTAAGCAAAGGGGTTACATGTATTGGTCTGCAGTTTTTCGAGAGAGTGTGTTGGTGGGGAGGGAGTGAAAACAGGACTCCAGCCATGATGGTGGTGCAGACTAGTATAGTAATAATGGGGATATGGCAAACACAAATAGGGCCTACTGTTTGCCAGACGCTCTTCTAGCAACCCTCTATATATTAACTCAATGTTCATCAAATCCTAGGAAGATGGGTACTATTCTTAGCCCTATTTTGCAGATATAAAAACTGAGGCACAGAAAGATTGAGTGATTTGCCTAAGGTCACCCAGGCGGGAGATTTGAACTGAGACCATCTGGCTTACTAGCATCCACTGAGGGATTGGATGTGGGGAAGGAGGAAGTGTGAAGCGAAGCAAGCCCCCAGAGTTGCAGATATTCTGTTAGAACTGCCAGTCTCCCCAGCCCCTAGGCCGCCACTGCTGG
This sequence comes from Suricata suricatta, assembly GCF_006229205.1. NCBI lineage: Eukaryota > Metazoa > Chordata > Mammalia > Carnivora > Herpestidae > Suricata > Suricata suricatta. Next base: position 98,816,138 of record NC_043705.1, on the reverse strand, counting down.
TGAAAAAGGGGCCACCAACCTCTCTGTGCTCCAGGCAAGACCCCATCCATCCCTGTTCCCACCACTCACAGCCTCACCACCACCATCACAATCTGCCTCATGACCCTGTTGGGGACTTGAGCCCTCTTCAGCCCAGGACTCTCCTCCTTCCCCCAGACTCGATCCTCATGCCAACCCCCCCCCCTCTCCCCCTCTCCCACAGGGACCCCACCCAGTCTTGGGCAAAGCCTCCCACATCCTCAGACTTCTAAGTGTCCATTTCACCCTCTGGCTGTCATTCCTGGGCTGGACATTCAAATCACTTCCAGGGCTTGAAAACACACCAGAGTCCATGCACCTCACCAGACTAATTAAATTAAAATCTCTGACAGTGGGGTCCAGGCACTGGTATGGTCTTCCATACCATTCCAAGTTTTACTAAAAACTTTTTTTATGTTTATTTATTTTTGAGAGAGAGAGAGAGAGAGAGAGAGAGAGATAGAGCGAGAGAGCGAGCACAAGCAGGGGTGGGGCAGAGAGAGTGAGACACAGAATCTGAAGCAGGCTCCAGGCTCCCAGGTGTCAGCACAGAGCCCGACATGGGGCTTGAACCCATGAACCATGAGATCATGACCTGAGCTGAAGTCAGACACTCAACCAGCTGAGCCACCAAGGAGGTATTTTTAATGTTTATTTATTTTTGAGACAGAGAGAGTGGTGGAGGGGCAGAGAGGGAGGGACAGAGGATCTGAAGCTGGCTCTGCATGGTCAGTGTGGACCCCAATGCAGGGCTCAAACTGAGGAACCCTGAGATCATGACCTGAGCCAAAGTTGGATGCTTCACAGACTGAACCATCCAGGCATCCCTCTCCAGCTGTTTCTAAGTTTGCCTCCAGAATCAGGATGCAGACCCCAGCTTGCTAAGAGTTCACATTCCCGCTCAAGTGGTGGTGCTGCCATTCTTGCCTCTGCTCCAAGGGCCTGGAGGTGGGGGGGCTCTTCTTCGCTCCCCTTCGTCACTGCCAGACCTTTCTCTGTCGTTCCTGTAAAACCTTCTGGCTTTGAACCTCCTGTTATGGGAGTGCACCTCTCATCACTCTCCTCTTCAGTCACCTCCTGGCCAGTAGGTCACCACCTCATTGCTTGAGGATTTTAGCTCTTGGCTCCCTGTCACTCCCTCTAATCAGGTCCTATTTTAAGTTTTGGTGTTTTCAATATCCAACAGACACATGTACTTTCCAAGACTCTCATTCCATGACTTTCTGTCTTCCAATCACTCTGTCTTCCACCCCACCTTGGCTACCCCTTGCTATAACCTCAGCTTCTAGTTCACTCCCTCTAGGACTCAGCCCCCAGTAGTCCTTGAAGGCCTGGATCCTGCCCCCTCTCCGCTGACTCATGTCCTCTCTTTCCACCTTGTCCACATTTAGCTCCAAGCTCAATCTGTGAGACCACTCCACTGCATCTACCATTGCCTTTCTTACAATTCCTAGCACCCGCTTGGCTAAATTTCAACCCTGGTTAAACCCGCCTGCCTGTTCTGTGCAAGCCCCAGCGTAGCTGAGCATGACAGGACAAAAACACAGCCATGCTGGTGGCCTTCCATGCAGCCACTATCATTAAGCACAAGTGAGCACTCCATTCTGCTGGGTTAGCCCACTGTACTATTGGCTGGTGGTTCTCAAAGGTGGTTCCTGGACTGGCAGCCTCAGCATTACCTGGGACCTTGTCAGAAATGCAGTTCTCAGGCCCCACCCTAGACCTACTGAATCAGAAATGGGGCGGGGGTGGGGGGAGGGCGGGCAGGGCAGCAGCCGGCATTAGCAGCTGTCCAGGTGAGTCTGATGTGTGTGCTCAGGTTAAGAGCCAATGCTCTAGTCTGTGTCCTCTCCCAGCCTCCTCCTCCTGCAAAGGTGATACTCCTCTCCCACCTCCCATGCAGTTTGCTTCCTTGTTCACTAAGAACCAGAAGAAATCAGAGAAACTTCCACAACACACCTGTGTCCCACATACTGCAAGGGGGGGCTTCACACCTTGCCTGCTCTGTCTGGAAGGATGTACAGGCTGCCTGGGCTCCTGAGACCATGGCTCAGTTACTGCCCTGGTTCAAGCCACCAGGATTGGACTTGGCTGGATTTTGGCAAAAGTTTCTTTTTTAAAAAATTTATGTTTTAAATTTATATCCAAGTTAATTAGCATACAGTGCAACAATGATTTCAGGAGTAGATTCCTTAATGCCACTTACCCCTGTAGACCACCCCCCACAACCCTTGCAGTAGCCCTCTGTTTGTTTTCCATATTTAAGAGTCTCTTATGTGTTGTCCCCTCCCTGTTTTTATATTACTTTTGCTTCCCTTCCCTTATATTTGTCTGCTTTGTATCTTAAAGTCCTCACATGAGTGAAGTCATATGATACTTGTCTTTCTCTGACTAATTTCGCTTAGCATAATACTCTCTGGTTCCATCTATGTAGTTGGAAATGGCAAGATTTCATTCTTTTTGATTACTGAGTAATACTCCATTATATATATATATATATATATATATATATATATATATATATATATACCACATCTTTATCCATTCATCCATCAATAGACATTTGGGCTTTTTGGCTGTTGTTGATAGTGCTGCTATAAACATTGGGGTGCATGTTAAGCATTGGGGTGCATGTGCCCCTTCAAAACAGCACACCTATATCCCTTGGATAAATACCTAGTAGTACAATTGATGGATTGTAGGGTAGTTCTATTTTTAATTTTTTGAGGAACCTCCATACTGTTTTTCAGAGTGGCTACACCAGGTTGCATTCCTACCAGCAGTGCAAAAGTTTCATCTTTCTCCGCATCCTTGCCAACATCTGTTGTTGCCTGAGTTGTTAATGTTAGCCATTCTGACAGGTGTGAGGTGGTATCTTATTGTGGTTTTGATTTGTATTTCCTGGATGATGAGGGCAAAAGTTTCTTAACGAGTCTCCTTACATCAGTCCTTGCCCCACCACTTTGCCCTCCATACAGCAGCCAGAATCTTCTCATCAAAATGCAATTCACATCTCTCCTTTGCCCCAAACCCTTCAGTGGCTCCCCATCTCTCAGAGTAGAGGCCAAGTTCTACCTACAGGACTCTACATTATCTGCCCACCCCTCTGTTTCCCTCTTTGACCTCATCTCCTGCCATGATGCCCCCTCCTTCCACCTGCTACCTCCACACCGGACTCCCTGTTTTCTTCAGACATTCTGTATATACTCTCACTTCAGGGCCTTTGCACTTGCTATTTTTCCAGATATCTGGTCAGCTTTCCATATCTTTAAAGTCATTATCCAATGTAACCCTCCTAGGGAGCCTTTCTTGGCCATCTATTACAGTTTTAATTCCCAATTACTGACATTTCAATCTCTCTCCACTGCTTTATTTTTTCTCCCAATATTTAGCACTAATAGACTATATATTTGACTTTTCAATCTTGTTTACTCTGTGTCCCAGGACAGGACATTTTACTCTTTTGTGCCCAGCTGAATGTTCGGCATAAAAAGGAAACTAAGACCTCCAGTCTTTTTGACTGTTCTCTTCCTGTTTTCTCTTTACTTAAAGTTTGGCTCCTTTCCGAGAATGTTTTCCCATTGTAGCTTTCTTAGATTGGGTTTGTTTTCTGTTCCATTCCCCTTATAGCAGGGGCCTGAAGGGGAAGTGGTGGGTGACCTCCAGTGCCTCATTGCCACACCCAAACCATTCTCTCTCCCTCCTCCATAAACCCCCTTCTTAGAAATTCACATCATCAGACCAGACCATCTGGTCACAATGTCCTGTGGCCCCAGGGCATTTCCCCTCTTGCCTTGAGAACTTGAGGCCTTGCCTCACTGTCACTATCCCTACCATTGCCTCATCATAATTCTTGCTGATTTCATTATCCTAAGTCATTTTCCAAGACCCAGGACTCTCAGTTCCTGAGGGCTTCTTCAATGATCTTCTCCACACTGTCTTAGCCCAGACACAGACTTTGTTATTACTAATAACTTTAACCCACCCATTTAAGGCATCACGTGTTATGACCGTCCACCAGTCTTTCCAGCTCACCCCTCTGGCCCCTCAAGTCCAACAACCATTCCATCCCACCACACCCTCCGTCCACTGATCTCCACCTTTCCACTGTCCCATGCACCTGCTATCAGGCCCACACTTGCTTCTGCCCACAGCAGATTCCACGGCTTAACATTAAGCTTTTGTTGTCCAGACACTCAACTCCTCTGCTGCCCTTTCTCACCTCATAACTCCCATGTGGCAAAATTTCAGCCTTGTGGACAATGTAACCATCATTTACTCTTCCCCTAGGCAACTATATGCTATAATAAAAAACACAGAACCATGCTGAAGCCCTCAATTTATTATTTTTTTGAGGGGGAGAGGCAAAAGGAGAGGAAGAGAAAATTTTAAGCAGGCTCCACGTGCAGTGCAGAGCCCAACCTGGGGCTTGATCTTATGGCCGTGAGATCATGACCCAAGCCAAAATCAAGAGTCACATGTGTAACTGACTGAGCCACCCAGGTGCCCCTGAGAGCCTCATTTTGAATTATTAGTAATAGCTACATGCATTCTGTTCCCTATGGGAAAGTACCATTATAAGTGTTTTCCAACAAAGAAATAATTTGATCTTTATGAGGATTATTATTATTATCATCTGCATTTTCAGGATGAGAAAACCGAGGATTGGAGAGGTCAAGGGCCTGGCTCAGGATCACACAACTAAGTGGAAGAATTATAATGGAACCCTAGGTAGTTAAGCTCCAGATTCCACATCAGAGCCTCTACGCCAGTGCTCAGGTCTGCTGACTTCACAAGGCTGCTAATGCCCAGCAGTTATAGCACATTTCCGTGGGCCAGGCCTTCTCAGACCAGAGCAGGCATCAGATCCACCTCCGATCCACCAGAAGGGCTTGTTGAGCACAGATGGCTAGCCCCACTCCCTGGGATTCTGAGTCCCTGCTAAGAAGGGGTGGGCCTGATTGTTTCCATTTCTAACAGTGCCCAGGTCAGGCTGCCATGCTGGTCTGAAGACCCCTGTGAGGACCATGCCACCATTTCACACCTTTGCTCAACTTCCAACACCCTGTCCCCATCTTCACTCTTGACTGATGGCCTGGCCTCCAACCTCCGTGAGAGAGCAGAAGCCTTCAGAAGAGAACTTGCACAAGTTCCCCATCGTTCTTCCTCATCTTCCTTCTGTCTTCCCTCCTGTTGTCCCAGATCAACTGTCTCTCTGCTGGGTCACCCCCATCAGTATAGAAACATGCTGTAATGTTGCCTTAGGCAAAAATTACTTCAAATCTCTTTGCTATCGCTTTGCTTTCAACAAAAGTTCAACAAAACTTCTCACAACGTTTTTCACCTAGCATCTCTTTTTATTTTTTAATATTTTATTGTGTTAAAATATATGTAACAGAGAGTATGCCCCTTTTAAACATTTATTTATTTTTGAGAGAGAGAGAGAGAGAGAGAGAGAGAGAGAGAGAGAGCGCAAATCTCATGAACCCTGAGATCATGACCTGAGCTGAAATAAAGAGTCAGATGCTTAAATTAGTTTGACTAAGCCACCCAGACAGAACATGTCCTTCTAAAGGTTTTAAGTGTATTATCCAGTAGTGTTAATCACATCCACACTGTTCAGTAACCATCATCACTGTTTCCAATTTTTTCCCCATGTATAAGAAATCTCAAAGACGCAAGAAAGCTATTGGAGCTAATGAACAGGTTCAGAAAAGGTCCAGCCTCCTTTTGTCCCTTGAATCTTCCCCAACCATGTTTTACCTCTATTTCTCCTCTAAATGGCTCTTTCCAAAATTTCTCCTGAGCTCCATTTTGCTAAAGCCAACAGTCAACACTTGGTCCTCATCCTACCTTTCTTGCTGCCTCATGACATGATTGATCATGTCTTTCTTTCTGTAACAGTGTCTTCACTTGGTGCTTCACTTGGCGCTATTTGTATCCCCCTCAAATTTATGTGTTGAAACCTAATCCCCAGTGTGATGGTATTTGGAAGTGGGGCCTTTGGAGTGTGATTAGGTCATGAGTGTGAGCCCTTATGAACTTCAGATTATTGCCTTTCTGAAGGAGACCACAGGGAGTTCCTTTCCCCTTCCACCATATGAGGACACAGCAAAAAGATGCCTGTCTATGAACCAAGAAGTGAGCTCTCACAAGACACCAAGTCTTCTGGTACCTTGATATTGGAGTTTCAAGCTTCCAGAACTAACATTTCTATTTTTTATGACACAACCTATGTATGATACTTGGTCATAGTTATCCAAATGGACTAAGACACTTGGCTTCCCACACCACAGTCCCTCAGTTCTCTCCTGCTTCTGTGGAAGACAGGCAATATGGCCACAAGTCAAAGAATGCCATGAGCCACAGAGGCAAAGAGCAGATCCTCCCAGAGCCTTCAGAGAGAACACGGCTCTGTTAATACTTAGCATTCATACTTCTGGCTTCCAGAACTGTAAGAGAACCAATTTCTGTTCTTTTGAGCCACCAAGATTGTGGTAATTTGTACAGCAGCCCTAGGAAACTAATCGGACATATAATAGACAACTTCAATCTGATGTGTCTATTATCTGATGTGTCTTCAATCTTTACTTCCCTCCCTGAACCCTCACCCTCTGAACCTGCTCCTCTCACTGCCTCTGCTGTTTCAGGAAAGGACAATCCCCAGCCTTACAGCTGCTCAGGCCAAACTCTTCACTTTCTATCATATCCCACATCTGAATCATCAGCAAACCCTGTTGGCTCTACCTTCAAAAATACTGCCAATCAGGTCACTCTGACCTCCTTCTCTGCAACCCTCTGAGGCTGAGCCAAGATCATCTCTTGCTCAGGTTTTTGCAATCATCTTCTGTCTCCCAGATTGTGTCCTTGCTCTTTACAGTCTATTCTCAACACAGTAGATGGAGTGATGCTGTAAACATCTAAGTTGGACTTTGCTACTCCTTCACTTCAAACCATCCAACGGTTCTCCAGCTCACTCAACATAAAAGCCAAGTCCTTACAAGGTCCTACAAGGGCCTACATGATCTGGGCCCCTGTAACCTCTCTGTCACTCCTCCTGCTACTCCCCCCAACCTCATCACTCAGTTCCTTGAACAAACCATGTTGTTTGCCACTTCAGGAACTTTTCACTGAGAATCCTGGGAGTCTAGGAGGGAAGCTGATAGAAGTTCCAGGCTACATTTTGTGCCACTGGAGATTTGAAGACATGAATTTAAAGTGAGACCAAATTGGGGTGCCTGAGTGGCTCAGTAGGTTAAGCATCTGACTTTGGCTTAGGTCATGATCTCACGCTTTGTGAGTTCGAGCCCTGCATTGGACTCTGCACTGGTGGTGTGGAGTCTGCTTGGGATTCTCTCTATCTCTTCCTCTCTCTGCCCCTTCCTCACTTGTACTTTCTCTCTCTCAAAATAAATAAATAAATAAATAAATAAACTTAAAAATATTTAAAAAATAGAGTAAGACCAAATAAAAAAATGATGATAATAAAATGTGACCAATTGGTACAGATTGTTCTGTTCAACATTCAATTGGGAATAAGTGAATGCAGAAGGAAGAGGTTTGGGTGTGACCAAATCAAGGTTTTGTTAGGGAAGAATAAGAGGAAGAAAAGATAAGAACATTAAGGTCATTTGTGTAAGGGAGTGATTATAATGTTGGACCATCAAGTCTAAGCTGGAGAGGAAGGAATTATATTAGATAAGATAGAGGAAACACTTAGTAGGGGACCTGGCACATTGTAAGGGCTCAGTAAGCAAGAACTAGTATTTTTTTTTTTTAAGTAGGCTTCATGACCAGCACGGAGCCCAATGCAGTGCTTGAACCCTGAGCTCAAGACCTGATATCAACTTAACCAACTGAGCCACTCAGGCTCCTCAGCAAGAGCTAGCATTACCACAAGAATTCATCCTAAGTACACTAAAACTTGAAAAAGACCTGGCAAAATTAAGTACAGTACTATACTCTGCCCAAGTACTTGTGATTAAGCTTCAATCCCATAAATAGGGATTGGCTTTGAAGACAGAAGAATAAAATCCAAGACAAAGATAATAATTAACAAATATATATATATATATATATATATATATATATATATATATACACATCTTGGGTATAAACAAATAAAAAGTATATTTTTGAGTTCACCAGTGGCAGAGTGAAAAGGCATAATTGCTTTCAACACTAAGAATTTATAAGAAGCTGTATGCCAAAAGCACATCCAAACACATCCTTCACTTTAAATACGTAAAGCCTTGCTTACCCTGAAATAGTTCAGCCTGATGATATGATGGTTTTCTCTTTGATGTATGCCTCATCTTACAAATCGTTACTGACTTGCTTTCAGCGAGACATTAATGCTGACACAGAGAGTGCTTTTCATCTGTTACCCATATCTTCCAAGTGCAAGCTGTGGTTGACTAATTGGAAACACACAACCAAATGGAACAACGTTATCAATGTCTCTGGGTGCCCAAGGCCATGGCCCATTTTCCTTCAAGTTTCACTATTATTTAAAAGTTTGGCTAAGGAATACATTTTATTTCTATGTTCACAACAGACAGAAATGTTAATAAGTAGGATGTCAAAGTCACATACATTTTAAAGGTTTAAGCATATCAGCAAAATTCAAGAGCTGGGCCATGGAGCAAAAAAATCAACAGATGGTAGCTGTGGTAGGAGGCTCCATCTGCCAAGCCAAGGTTCTGCTAATTTAGGATTAAGATGAACTCTCTTTGTCGACACTGTGGTAGAGGGAATGGTCCCAACCTTTAAAAAAATTTTTTTTAGTATTCCCTACACCCAACATGGGGCTCGAACTTACAACTCCGAGATTAAGAGTCTCATGCTCCACCGACTAAGTCAGCCAGGTACCTCTGATCCCAAGACTTTTGAGCTAAGCACTAAGGTGGATGGGATTTCCAGTTACTAAAATAAAAGAGCTGGGGCCAGAAACAATAGTTATGCTTTCGTCTTTGATTTTATACTTCTGAATGTAGGAACCTCAAATTTATTATCTGCAGGATGGATATGATAACTCTGAATTTTCTCAATTCTATCATTCATTTTATTTTTTTAGTGTTTATTTATTTAGAAAGAGACAGTGTGTGTGTGGGCATGCACACAGGGATGGGCGGGAGGGGCAGAGAAAGAGGGAGAGAGAGAATCCCAAGCAGATTCCACACTGTCAGCCCAGAGCCGGATGCAGGGCTGGATCCCACAAACCATGAGATCAAGAGTGGCTTGTTCAACCAACTGAGCCACCCAGGCATCCCTGCCCCCAAAATAAAAGCTTTAAATAAATTAAGTAGGTAGGTAAGTAAGTAAGTAAGTGGAAACGAGAAGTTGTATGCAAGACATTAAGGAGTAACTGGACCCCAGGCGAGATGGGGTTGGGGGAAGGGACAGCTGCAGCCTGCTAATGTCCCACTGCCCAGGTCCATGCGCTGCTAGGATTTCATGTAACCTTCCGCAGAACCAAAGCCTAGCAGAGCACAGCAAGAGAAAGGAGAGGGAAAACATCTCTTCCCTGCTCTGCGGGGTTATTTATCTATAGTTTGGTGTAACCAGGTTCAAGGATGGCATTTCTCTGGAGCTGGTTCCTACCTGACTCCCTTTCTTTTGTTGATCACTAGGGAACCTACTTGAGAACACTGCCTGATTGGCCCGCCCAATCAGCACTCTGCTGGAGGACTGGGACCTGCATTCATTTCTTGTTTACATGTTCATCATTGATGTAAGACCTTTGTTAAAAATGCTCCAGGTGGCTCTCCATTTCCATGTAAAAGCCAATGACAGGTCAGTGGTCCATGATGCCATACACCATCTGCTGCAGTGTTATTTCCCTGACCCTCCACACCCACCATGGTGGCTTTTGGCCATGATACTGTGAATGCTGCTGTCTCAGGCCTTTGCATTTATTGTCCCCTCATCCTGAACTGTTCCCCTCCCCCTACAACACCTTCAGATATTCACGTGTCATCTTCTAGAGGTCATTACTCAAATGTCACCTTTGCAGTAACATCTTTTCTGAACACCTTGCCAAAATTGCAACCTATCCCCAACCAACTTCCTATTTTCTCTCCATAGTACTTAGGGACAACTAACATACTATTTTACCTATTTACCTGCTTTATTGCCTGTCTCTCTATTAGAGCATAAACTCCATGAAGGCAGGAATCTTCATTCTGTTTGTTGCTTAGAACAGAGCCTGGCACATACAGGTGCTCAATAAGTATTTATTTAAATAACTAATCTTTCTGTGTTTAACATCTCCCTCTTCTTCAAGGAAGGACTACTGGGCCAAAGGGCTGCATGTTTTTCTTTATAGTTCTTCACCTAAGTTGTTGTGTGTATCAGTGGTGTGTTTCTGTTTACCACTGAGTAGTATTCCATGGTATGGATGTATCATGGTTTTTTTAACCCTTCACTCATTGAAGAACACCTGGGCTGTTTCCATTTGGGGGTTATTATGAATAAAGTTGCATAAATAATTGTGTACAGGTTTTTGTGTGAACACAAGTCTTCATTTCTCTGGGACAAATGCCAATGAGCACAATTGCTGGCTTGTATGGAAGTTGTATGTTTACTTTTTTTTTTTTTTTTTAAGAAAGAGAGCAGGGGAGAGGGGCAGAGAGAGAGGGAGAAAGAATCTTAAGCAAGCTGCACACTCAGCACGGAGCCTGACAGAGGGCTTGCTTCCACCACTGTGGGATCATGACCTGAGCTGCAATCAGAGACAGATGCTGAACCTACTGAGCCACCCAGGCGCTCCTAAACAAGATACTTCTAAAGCATCCTGCATACTACTTGCCACAGTACTATGCACAGTTCCTGAAAACGTGGACACTAAACTCAAGCTGTCTGGGTTTTTGTGTGGCTCCAGCACTTTTTGGCAACTTCTTGTGACTTCATTTTGTATCATTTCTGCATCTTTAAGAGTGAGTCTAACAATAGTCCAGTTGGTAATATATCATGTTGTGAGGGTTGAGGGAGACAGCCTTGAAAAGTGCTCAGCAAAGTATATATCTGGCTCAGAGTAAACTTTAGCAAAATTCTCAAGATTGTTTTCTCCTATGATCTCATGGTTTTGAGATTGAGCCCTGAAATGGGCTCTGCGTTGAGTGTGGCTGCTTGAGATTCTCTCTCCCTCTGCCCCACCCCTGCAAGTGTGTGTTTGCTCGCTCGCTCTCTCTCTTTCTCAAAACAAAACAAAAAAAGTGTTGGATGCTTAACCAGCGGAGCCCCTCGGGAGCCCCATATGTTTACTTTTCAAAAGACACTGTCAAGCTGTTTTCTAGAGGGACTGCCATTTTACATCTCTACCAACAATGTAAGAGTGATACAGTTTTTTTGCATCTTTGTCAGCATTTGGCATCATCACCATTTTTAATTTTAGCCATTCTGATGCTTAGTGATACTGTGGGCTTAATTTGCACCTTCTCTAATAGCTAATGATCTTGAACATCTTGTTTTTGTATGTTTAGTTGCCATTTCCTTATCTTTGGTGAAATGTCTCTTCATGTCTTCTCCCATGGTCTAACTGGATTGCTTGCTTCCTTCGCATTGTTTTAAGAGTCTCTTCAATATAGTCAGAGTACTAGTCCTTTGTCATAATAATGGTTTGCAATACTTTCTCCCACTCTATAAATTGTTTTCCCATCCTCTTAATGGGATTTCACAGAGTAAAAGTTTTTAGTGTTTAGTTTTCAATTTTTCCTTATATAGGTCAGTTGATGTCAACCAAGCCTAAGGATTCTTTGACCAGCCAGATCCTAAAGATTTTCTCCTAAGCGTATTTCTAAAAGTTTGAAAGTTTAAAGTTTTCCACTTATATCTGTGGTCATTTTTGTGTTAATTTTTGTATAAGGTAGAGCCTGCATTTTATTTTATTTTATTTTAGAATAACTTTTTTTTAATGTTTTATTTATTTATTTATTTGATACAGAGAGAGACAGAGCATGAGAGGGGGAGGGGCAGAGAGAGAGAAGGAGACACAGAACCAGAAGCAGGCTCCAGGCTCTGAGCTAACTGTCAGCACAGAGCCTGACACAGGGCTCGAACCCACAAATGTGAGATCTGACCTGAGCCAAAGTCAGAGGCCCAACCAACTGAGCCACCCAGGCGCCCCTAGAGCCTGCATTTTAACAAGCTCCTCATTGAGAACTGCCAGGGAGAAATCTGTGGGATTTCAATAGTGATGTGAAGGTAAATGTCTCACAATAGGCTCCGGATGGGGCGGGGCAATTTCTGTGGTGTAAATAGGACCTCCGTAGCTGACTTCAAGCTGCCGATACTATCCCGCTGAACACAGAGTCAGGAAGAGCTGCTCAGAAGCACACCATTACATAGTATTTCCAAACTCACAACAGATATAGACAAGCATAAAAAGTAATAGGAAGTGATGAGTTTTGAGTATTTATTACCTTTTTGTGTAATTTATTTAATTTCATATCAAGACCTTGGGAAGTTCTAAGAGTTTACGCTACTTGTAAGCTAACAAATTGTCAGTTTCATGAATGCCAGCCAAAGACATGAGACCCGCAGGTCAGAAACAAAGACCTTTATTACTCACAGCAGCTGCAGTAATCAGAGTGTCAGCATTATCTTGCACGAGTTCCCTGAGCCCCAATTCCCATGGGGGAGATGCAAAGTGGGCCAGCTGCCACTTAAACTTGCTGTAGGTTGAACACAGGAGAGGAAGTCTGAGCTTAGGGCCTTGAATCTTTTATAATAACTTATCATCTTTTGTAATGCTCAGAGGTAGACATTATTTTTATTATTCTGGATGTTAAGTAAACCTTCCCTTTCTTCTGGAGGTAAACACTAAACAACTTTGAAAACACCACCTGGAGTGAAGAGTCAATGCCTCCACTGGCGAGACCAGCTAAAATGAGAGAGACCCATGAAGAATTGGCTCCCAATGGCTTACATAATTTAATTTTAATAATGGCTATGTTTACCAGCTCACAAGATTCCTGAAAATTTAACAATAGCCCCTCAGAAGCCAGTACTAAATTTGGCCCCAGCACTCAAATGTGTTTTGAGGAAGAAAAAAAGGAAGGGCAAAGAAGGACAGATTCCCTATGAGTTGATTTTACCAGCCAGGAACCCACAAGGCTGGAAATGAGGCCCCATCAGTGGAGGAAGCTGTTTTCATGTTTTTTCCCTCAGAATGGTTATGATTATCATGGAAATATAATAATGGCAATTAAATAAAAATAGTAACTATTTTTTATTGGCCATTAAGTTCTGCATTTTGGGGTTTTTATCTCATTTATCTTCATTATATCTCATTTAATCTTCATGATGACCCTATGGAGTAAGAACTATCACTTACTGTCATTTAATAAATGGAAAAACCAAAAGGCACGAGGTGAAGGAAAAATGCTGGGCTGGGATTGACCTTTCCTGGCAAACTCTAGTTCTGAGGAGTTGCAAATTCACAGGCCTAAAAGCAACTTTCCCACTCAGAACTCAATCCAACTGGCATTATGTGCATCGCTCCTGCCTTCTCGCTGCCCTTCACAAAAACAGGGCTCTGGGGTGTAATGGTGGGAGGGGCCAAGACTACAGATTTCTGGTGTCTATTTGCCAGTGAGATCCGGTGCAACCTTGGGCAGATTGATCCATCTCTGCACCTCTGTATTCTCATCTGTCAAATGGGCTGTTGATACTGCTCTTCCAATCTTGCAGAGTTATTCTGAAAATCAAAGGTTGGGGTTTAGGCTGCATGACTTTGTACCAACCATAAAATCTCTGGTCCCCTAAATCTCTCTTAAGAGCGGGGTACATGTGGTTGCCATGAGACTGTCAGATTCTAAGTCTATAAACGAGATAAGAGCTCCAGGAGGACCTCGAAAAGCCCGAAAGCAGCTCACAAATGTGAGGTCGTGTTTTTATTTCCCACTGCCCTACCACTTTGTTTTTATGTTTATTTATTTATTTTCAGGATGGAAGGGGAGGCAGAGAGAGAGGCAGGGAGAGTATCCCAATCCCAAGCAGGCTCCATGTCATCCAGGGCTCAATCTCATGACCTGAGATCATGACCATGAGATCACATTGAGAGTTGGATGCTTAACTGACTAGGCCACTTGGGTGGCCCATGCCTTACCTGTTTACAGCCTCCCGTGGTTGTGCGATGTCTGAGCTCAGAGAGGGTCATGTGAACGTTTGTGCTTTGCATCTTCAGACGGCCAGTGATGTAGTTCAGGTGGGGCTGGCCTCCTTGTGGACAGCAAGGCTTACCCCAGATGTTAGGGAGGAGGCATCTGGGAGGAGCATGGGTGGGGGACATAAAGCGGGGAAGAGTGTGGGTGACTCAGGCACGACCTTCCTCAAGGCCTCTGAGTGTGCTCAGAGCTCTGCCAAGTGGTCAGGCCTGGGTGCTGGGCCCACAGTTGCCAAGGGAATAGCTGGAGGAGGGCGTTCTAAGCCCAAGGACCAGCAAATGCAGGGCCTAGATGGGGGAATGAATTTGGCAAGTTCAGGTGGTAGCAAACCAGCCTGACTGGAGAGACAAAGGGGAAGAGGCCATAACCTGTGCTAGGCAGCAGCACTTCCAAGAAGCCAAGGAGCGCCCAGGGGGCAAGTGAGGGATGATCCCCAGTTCTTTCACCACCCAGCTCTCAGGCATGGTCACCCCTGACCTTTGGGAGGCGCTGGTCTTGGGAGGGATCCCCTTATCTTCTAAGGTTCCAGACACTCTCAAAGGAGTGGATCAGTCTCCAGTAATGGGGTCAACAGCCAGCAACATCCAGCTCTGGCCATGTGTGGAGAGATCTTCCTCCTCTCCAGTTGTCTGCAGGCTGGGGGTGGGCCAGAGGGAAGGCAGCTGGCCGGGCTCAAGGTGCAGCCTGGCAGACTTGGCTCTTGATGCCTAACCATTAGAGCCAATGTGTCACCTAGGTCTCCTGGCCTCCATTTGTCAGTTCCAGAAACCCATTCACCTTGGAAGAAAGGCTTCTGGCAGCACAACTGGTGGATCATAACATCACAGAATATCCAAGCCAAAAGGGAACTTGGAGGTCACTGAGGAGAGCTGGAGAGATGGCGATAAGTTATGACAGCCTCCCAAGTGGTTTCCCAGGCTGTAGAGTGGGGCTCGACCAAGCCACACCATCTGCAAACCCACCTGGGGGGGGTTACAAAAATTCCCAATGCCCAGGCTGTACTCCAGGTTGATTGTGGCAGAATCTCTCCAGGAAGAGGATTCAAAATTTTAATGTCCCACCCAGGTGATTCCAAAGTGGAACCAAGTTTGGGGACCAGGACTCTGGTCACCTGATGCTTTCTGGTGCTGCAGTCATTACGAGTGGGGCCTCTGCGGTCAGACAGACTTGGATTCGAGCTCCTGCTCTGCAACTTGTTCCACTGAGTGACCACAACCAACTTTCTGTGCCTCTATTTCCTCATCTACAAAAAGTGCATCATAGTAACACACCTATCCGATACGCTGTTCTCAAAGCCAAATGTACTGAGCCATGAAAAGCACAGACCACAGTGCTTCATTCCTTGTAAGAGGCCAATAAATGTGTTTATTGTTATTACTTTCCCAAAGTCAAGCATTCCATTAGAAAGCTCTTCTTTAGGTTAAGTTCAAATGTTCTTCTTGTGGCTGTAAGAGTGATCTTCTCAAGCAAGTTTTCAAACTCAAGTTTGCTTCTATCACCCGCCCACTTAAAATCATTCTGTGGTTTTCCGTTATTCTCAGGGTCAAGACAAAAGTCTTCAGTTTGACCCACCAAGTCTTCAAGATATGGGCTCTTCCAGTCATCTCCTCATCTTACACCCTCTCTCCCTCACAGCCTGGGGGAGGGGACTTTTTTGATCGCCGCCAGCTGCTAGGTTTTGTCATACCACAGGGCCTTTGCGTGTGATGCTCTGCCCTGAAATGCTTTCTCTTCTTGGCTGCCCATGGCTAATTCACTCTGTAGCTCTCAGCTTTGTCTTCTTTCTACCTGTTCAAGTTCTCCTTGAACACTCTTATATGAACAAATCCTCACTTTGCCATTCTCATGGCACTGTGTCACAGCTCACATTTCACATTTATTTGGTGGTTGTTTGTCCAATATCTGTTACCTGTGCTAGACTCTAAGCTCCAAGAAGACAGAGACCATATCTGTGTTTTGCTCATCCTGGTATTCCCAATGCCTAACTCAGTGCTTGGCACATGGCTGAGGGTCAATAATTATTTGTTGAATAAATAAACTGGCCCTAAATGGCCACAAGGTAAAATGTAATAGTTGTTCAAGTCTGCCTTCTAGAGCTTCTCAAAGCAGTCTGCACCCTTGACCCCAGGACCCTTTTGCAAAGTGGGGCAGACCCTGTCAGGACTCCTGTTTCCCTCCCCTTCTTATTCCTTATGGAAGGAGGCTCTTCCAGACACTCCACACCCTGCCCTGGGCAGGATCTGGTTTTATGGTGCCTGAATGGGACAGGGGCTAGGGAGTTTTCAAGAGTGATTTGCCCAGGCAGTCCTGCCAAGTGATGAGGCAGCTGAGAAGTGGCTCCAGATGTAATGCCCTCCTTAGCCTTTCACCTCCGAGGCCCTTGGTCTCCATGTAACTAAGCTCATACATTAAATGAGTTTTGTTTGATAAGACAGTCCCAAGTGGAATATGGACTTTTT
This sequence comes from Suricata suricatta, assembly GCF_006229205.1. NCBI lineage: Eukaryota > Metazoa > Chordata > Mammalia > Carnivora > Herpestidae > Suricata > Suricata suricatta. The sequence continues at coordinate 98,799,493 of NC_043705.1, read as the reverse complement.
ATGCCAGGAGGCCATTTTGGATAACTGGCAGCCTCAACTTGAAGACTGAAGACCACATGGGATAGGCATGAATAGGTGTTGCTAATTACAAGGGCATCAGTGAAAATAAATCCCAGAGATAACGCTTCCTTCTTGTTTTTAACCGGGGCCAATCTGAGGGAAGAAAATTGTGAAGCAAATGAAGAATGTCTTTTAAAAAGCAATTTGGCCAGCACCATCTTTGTGTCTTTTCTGAGAAAATTTTTTTCTAGGCTTCTGTCTCTGAAGCAGGGAGAGCAGGAGGAATTTCTCCAAGGTTCTTAGGAGTCCGGGAGCAAGGCACTGCCCTCAGGCACTGTGGTTGAAGAGTTAGACCTTCCAACTCATTCTCGGAGCTTTATATTCTTTGTCCATCTGGGCCTAAGGATAGTTGTGGAAGTGGCAACAAGAAAGGGGAAAATGACAAATGAACACCCCCATTAAAGAGCAGAATTGGAGTCTTTTCGTGTCTTAGTTTTTCCTTCAGCCTGGGGCCAGGGATTGGCAAAATTGGCCCTGCTGTAGGATCAGCTAAGGGCTTGTTAACGAGCCAGACCACTCCTCCCCTCCCCAGCCCTGCAGACCCCAGCGAGGAAACTGCTAGAAGGCCGTGGAGGCACAGCTGTCTCAGCCCCTCCCACACTCCCACCTGCCCTGGCTCTCACTCCCTGGGTCTGACTCCCCACCGACGAGGGGACCACTGGTGCCTTGACCTGGCAAGTCCTCAGGAAATGACCTCTCAATCCATCATTAGACACGATCTTGCTTTGCAGGAGGGCAGCGTCTGGGGCCCAGCCCCCCCACCACTCAGGCGTGCTTCCGGATCAGGGCACTTCTCATTCCCCAGCTCCCCTCCTGCCAGGGGACACACAGATGACTGGGAGGGCTCACCCCTGGAAAGTTCACCCTCTGGATTCAGATGCCCTTGCAATTCTGGCCTTGCATTCACCAGCTAGGTGACCTTGGCACTGGCCTAACCTTTCTAAGGGCTCAAATTTCTCCATCTGTAAAGGGGGGGATGATGATCCTCATAGCTGCTTACCAGGGTGTTGAGAAGCTGAAAAGAAACAATACATGGAAAAGCCAGCATAAGGCTAATAATGTGAGATAAAGTGACTTGTCTTCCAGCTCAGGAAACCTAGTACCAGCAGTTGGTTGAAACTCTTTAGTGGAAGAAGGGTCAAATATATAAGTTCAGGACATGTTGGCCTGGTTCATTGAGCTGTTTTCATTTATGTTTCATGAACTTCAGGCTCCTTGTCTAGCTCTGCTTCAGAGACAGAAACATAGGTGTTTGGTGCCAAGATGGATTCTGAGACCATCTGATCCAACCCTTCCTTTTACAGATGGAGAAACTGAGGCTGCCAGAAGGGAAACGACTTGGCCAAAGCCACTCAAGGAATCAAGGCAGAGCTAGGACTGGAACCCAGATTTCTTGTTTCCCAGACAACTGCTGTATTCCTGCACTATCCCAGCCGTCTCTGCAATTTTGAGTGTATGTGAAATCCTTTAACTCAAATGTTGGGAAGGTACACAGTCCTTGTGTTTTTATTCCTTTTCTTTTCCCCAGTAGAAGGTCATGGCTGCATAATACCATGGGCCAGAATCTCTCTTCTTTTTCTTTGGCTCTGAATCTAGAAAACAGCCTAGAGAGACGGGAGAGGCTCTTCCCTCCTCTAAGCCTCAGGACTGGCGGTTTGTGTGGTAGACGTTCTCCCCCTAGTGGAATGAGTGAAGATGACAGGCCGGAAGTGAAAAGAGAGTTTCCCCCTCCAGGGCCTGGCTGCCAGGCGTCTGATGCTGCGGGGATCTGTGGTATCCCTCACCTCACCCTAATCCCAGCACCGTCAGATCCCAGCTTTACTTAAAATTCTGATATTTTGTTCATTGTAGAATGTTTTTTGCATAAATCTTGATTTATTAAAAGATTACCTTAAAATACTATTTGTATTTGTTACTGAGGTTTTTGGCACCCCCTTAAATTTTGTGTCTGAGGTGAGTGTCTCATTTGCCACCAGCCCCTAGCCATAGTCCTAATCCGAAAGTCAGCCCTGGAAGACCCCGCAGACACATGACATGCAATCACTCTCACCTGTCAGAGGAGCCTGAGGTCCAGCCAGGGCCAAGGCCGGCTCGTCAGGGCAGCTCTTTGCACCATGATAATCAGAGCTGAAGGTCATCCAGCCTTTCTTCAAAAGGAGATGGTGACAAAGACTCTCTCTTGGCCCAAACACCACCCACACTATTCGGAGCCCTCTTCTTGACTAGGTCTGTCAACCCTAGCCCATAACGACTTGAACAAACATTAACAGAGTTTCAAATAGCTCAAGGTCCCCCTTAAAATGGCTGATTGGGAAAACTCTAGGCAGCCAAAAGAATGTTGCTCCAGCCAACATGTGAAGATGGCACCCCTGGGTCCCAGGCTCTGGGGGAGGGTCGGAACCCAACTTTAATACACGCTGCTTAGCAAACCCAGGTGGGTGTCACGTGGACCAACCCCCTTCCTCTATTTTGTAGTTTTCCACTTCCCTGACTCCACAGAGCCTCCCATCTCTATTCCTTCCATCCCCCTTTAAAACAGGTGCCTCTGTACAAATCCAAGTTGGGTTCAGTTCATGTTGGATGCTTTTCCATATTGCGAGATTATATTACTGATTAAAGTCTCTCTTTACCACTTTAGTGTCAGCTTTCTTTATCTTTGACAATGTCTGCCTTTCAAAGTGTGTCTCTTCTGAGAAAAGAACCTGGGTTCAAGGGCAATTTTATTGCATTAAGATATACCAGGTTCTGGGTCTTTGCCAATGCCTACAAACATGAAGGCTCTGTGTATGCCAGTGTGCCTGGGAAGGCCACCTACTTGGAACAACTTCCTCGCTTGGCCCCCATCCTGCATCATCTGCCTAAGGGCTTCAAGTGGCTCCCCACGGAGGTAACCACCTCAGAAGTGGGGGGATAAGCCAGCCCTCATCCTCACCATCAGCAGGCTGCCAGCAACTCTCTCAACTGTGTCGCCGGTTTCTGTCCCACACACCACAAACCTGGTGCTCCTATCGCACCATCTCCAGCAGCCCCGGCCCACATCTAAGGAAGGTCTCCGCCTCTATCTGCCCCCGATCCCCACAAAGAATGCTAAGGTTCCCCCACATCATCTCCACAGCCCTCCCTGGGGATTTCCCTGGCAAAGTGCCACAGGCACATGGGTTAGGTCAGGCCCAGGAGGGGCAACCACAGGGCTCTGGGATCCTGACCATCTTGCTCAAGATGGATTTATTACTCAGGCTATAAAGGGTTAAGTCAACTGCCTTCAAACGACTAAATCCATGGAGGAAAGAAGAGGAAGTGACTAAAGATGCTCCTAAAAAGCTTTTTTTTTAATATAGGAAAAGAAAAAAAGAACTTTTTATAGACAAAGATACCCTCCACCTTCTTTCCTACAGGGGTGATGGGCAGGACCACAACCCACACACTGATCCGCCTGGGCCTCAAATCCCTTCCTGAGTTTTTTAAGGCCACTCCAATCTCCTAGTTTTTGTGATCCACAGAGAATGGAGTTATTTTCAGTATATCTCATTTTATTTATGGAGGGGCCACCCATTTCCAGGACCCCCCAGACAGCCCTGCTGGGCCCACCTTTCCAGCTAGAGGTCACTTGGGGCAACCTGTTAGCTCCTTCAGCAACTGACCTGTGGGGCTCCCTCAGCACCAGCCACTTTGTACGGTGGCTTCTTCTGTCCCTCAGATCCCTATACTTTGGAAACCTCTGAGGTGGCGGCAAGATTCATTGGTACACTACTCCTTCCTGCCATCTTCTCGGGCACACTTGTGCACCCTGGTGTCTCTGCCTGATTGAGAAGTGGGCCTGCAGGTGATGCGTGACTGACAAAGTGCTTAAGTGTGAGACTGGCGTACTCAGGCATTAGCAGATTCAAGGTTATCCCCATATTAATGTCAGTTTAGGCTTGCAGTTCCAGGAGATTTCCTGAGCAGAGTGAACTCTTTGCCTTGGCCTGTGAGATAATGTGTCATATCCAGCCTCACACCTCATGCCTCTGTCTCCTTTCTCATTTCACTCATCCCTCTGACCTTTAGTTAGTTCCTCAGATATTTTCAACTCTTTCCTAAGGCAAGGTCTTTGCACCCACAGCTCTTCCAGGAGGTCCCTTCCCCCAGACCTTTGCCTTGCTCTATCTTCTGTTTCTGGACTCAGCTTAAAATAACTTCATCCTGGGGTGCCTGGGTGGCTCAGTCAGTTAAACATCTGACTCTTGATTTTGGCTCAGGTCATGATCTCATAGTTCATGAAATTAAGCCCCGTGTTGGGCTTCATGCTAACAGTATGGAGACTGGTTAGGATTCTCTCTCTCCTCCTCGCTCTCTTAAACTAAATAAATTAAAAAAAAAATAACTTCTTCCTGGTGCTGACTGGGAAGGCACTTAAGAGAGCCTTGAGGAGTGGGGGAGGGGGAAATATTCTGTTTGTGATCTACATAGAGGTTACAAGCTGTGTGCATGTGTTAACACTCATTGAGCTGTCCACTTAAGATATATAGACTTGATGTAAGTAAACCTAAGAAAACAAAATCTAAACAAAGTTTCAGCTTCTTCCTTATCTCATTATTATAGTAGTAATTCCTATTACTCTTGAGCATGGCATGTGTGTCTCCATCCTGGAACAATAATTATATTCTTTGATTGTTTATTTGTAAATTTTATCTCCTACTAGAATGTAAACCCCACAAGGACAGAGCCTCTGTCTGTCTTGTTCATGGAGGCACCTTCCAGAACACAGCATAGTGCCTGTACACAGTGGACACTAAAAAAGCATTTAGTGAATGGCGAGGTAGAGGATGACTACAAAAGCTTGGATTTAATGATGGAGGAAAAAATGGGCAGAGGAGGAATGTCCAAAGTTCCCACTTCTGCCCAGCAAAGAGGTGAGGGGTCTCATTCTGGAAGTCCAGGATCTTGTTACCTCCCTGGAAACCCAACACCTGCCTGTCTACACCTCATTGGGGTTGTCCTGGTCGGCATAGATGAGGAAGCCTGTGAAGAGGCTATCGGTCCAGTAAGGGTCGTAGAAAAGCCCATTCTGCTCTGAGTAGAAGATCTGCAGCCAGACCTCATCACCCTGCTTCAGAGCCAGGATAGTGGAGCCCGAGGCCACATCATGGTTGCCTGTGTTGGCATCGAAGGTCCGGATGCGGTACTGGCCGTTGTGCACCAGGCCGATGGCCAGGTGCTTGTTGGCCAGGGTGATATCGTAGGTGAAGTAGTAGATCCCCGGCACGCCACAGACAAACTTGCCACTGGATGCATTGTAGTGGCTGCCCTCATTCATCAGGATCTTGTCAAACTTGATGGGCAGCCTCTCCCTTGGGTAGCTCTTGGTCACTGCCACTGAGAAGGCAGACTTGGCGTGGCCACTGCCGCAGCTGCAGGGGCCTGGGAGGCCCGGCTCCCCCTTCCTGCCCTTGGGCCCCTTCTTTCCTGGTGTGCCGTGCTTCCCCGGGGCACCGCTGACCCCCTTGGGGCCTCGAGGACCGGCCCGCCCAATGGCCCCGGCTTTGCCCTTTGGTCCTGGCTTTCCCCGGTTACCTGTCCGGCCAGGTGGACCTGGAAGACAGAGCAGCTGGTGTTATGGAGGGGCCTTCACGGAATTAGGCAGAGGCTGTGGATTTTGGCTTTCCATCTTTGGAGCAGGAGCCTTTGGGTGATGGAAAGAGCAAGAAGGCTTTGGAGTCACATAGAAATGGGTGCTAATCCTGCTGATATAACCCAGGGCACTTCTCCCAGTCTTATCTGGAAAATGGGAATGGTGATACTTACCCCTCAGAACCACTGTGGGCAAAAAAGAATAACTTATAACAGTTCTCCCCTTTCCTTTTCCCTGCCTTCTAAAAAAGTGTCTGGTTTGTCTGCCCAACCAGTCCTTCAGTGGGCTGCACTGGTAATGGGTTGAAAAAAGAACTGGAAGAAGCCTTTTGACTTCAACATACTGATCTTAGTAAGAGCCCTGCCTAGTACCCAAGGTCCCTGTCCATATGTGCGAGAGTTTAAGTGCAACATTGCTTATAATAGCAAAACTAGGGACAACTAAATGCCTATCCAAAGTGAAATGATTCATGGGACACCTGGGTGGCTCAGCTGGCTGAGCATCTGACTTCGGCTCAGATCATGATCTCACAGTTCGTGAGTTCAAGCCTCACATCAGGTTCTATGCTGTCAGTAAGGAGCTTGCTTTGGATCCTCTGTCCCCCTCTCTCTCTGCCTTTCCCCTGCTTGTGCATGCTCTCTCTCGCCCCCCCAAAATAAATAAACATTAAAGAGAAATGATTCCAAAATTATGGTCTGTGCAATTCTATACAGGAGTTTTAAAAAAAAATGAGGCAGATTTATGTGTACTATATGAAAACTTCTCTAAAGTACACTGTTACAAAGAAAAACAAGTGGCAGAAACATTTTTGTTGAAAGGAAACCACAAGATGAACTAGTTCTACAGCTATTTAAGTGCATAAGAGAGTGGCTGACCCATAGTAAACACTCACTGAATATAGTCAGCATAGCCTGCAGAACCTTCCCCAGGTAATGTTTCCCTCTAGAATGGCCCCTGGTGTTTTATACCCAGATTTCATAACATGTGCATTTCTCTCAATACAGTAATTTTGGCCAATGATTATACAGAAAACATGTCTATTTATGTCCCCTAAATTCAATACAACATTTTAAACAAAACAAATGAGGGTAAAGATTTGAGTCACATCCAAATGCAATTATGTAATTGGCACAATTGGTAGACTGGCAGAATTGGGTGTAGATGTTTGAAAAGTTTGCTGAATGTCAGTTGAGAGCCTGCTTCTGAAGGCATCCTAGTATTGTGCGCAGGTAACCAACTGTCTGCTGGCCACCAAATGAACTGGGTGATCGGAAAGTAATGCTGTAGGCATTCTTCATTCTAACAAGGTACTTTGCTCTTATGTGTAGATATGTAGGCATTTTACTGTCTCTTAAAGTTTTGAGTTAACATGTAATGCATTTAAATTTTTCCTACTTTATGAGACTGATGCGCTGCCCACTGCGCTAAGAGGGCTGCAAATTTTTCTTACCTTAAGTAATTGGGAAATAGATTCCCAAATAGCATTTTCTCACTGAAATTTCTCATCTAATTTTTAGGAGCAGATTGCTTATGTTAAGTGCCTGGCAATGTCTGGTATTACTATACATATATGTAAATTACATAGAAAAAGGCCAAGAATTATATACATTGACCAATTAATAGTAATTACCTCTGGAAAGCAAGGAGAGGATGAGTATGGTAGGAATTAAGGAGGTCTCATGCTTTATTTGTATTGTTTGAATATTTTACAATAAGAATGCATTTGTATATTACTTGTAATTTAAAAAATTTTTAATGGGAAAAAATTAAAGTCAGATCACAAAGGTGTCCCATGAAAAAATAAAAATAAGCAAAACTTATTGCTTTAATAGTGGGAGAAAGGTAAGGAGAAAAATAAAGACTGAGTCATTTTGTATTGGAGATTTTGGGGGGAGACAAACAGATAAGAAGGCTTATCAGTAAGTTCTGCAGTGTGTTATATGGTGTGCCTCTTTCTTGATACCTTTTTGAGAAACTTCAGGAAAAGATGGTTTTACTTTTCAAGACCTATGTGGAGATGGACTTGTATGTGTATGTCAGAGGGAGGTGGTTGGATGCTGTACTGGTCCAGAGTGACCCAGCTTTACAGGCCAGATGTCTCCATCTCTTAACACCACCTTCCTTGGTGTGTCGTCTTAATTCTCAGCAGAGACTCTCTGCATGGGCAGGAGAGATGACCGAGCCTACATCCTCATGGCTCCAAGCCAAGGAAAAAAAGTCGATAGCAGAGATACCCTCTCACCTCTAGGACCTGTAACATGAATGTCAGGGAAAACTCTGTCTGGCCCTGCTTAGAGCACTAGCCCAGACTGAAGCTACCACTGGGGTCAAGGACTGGGATACCATGACATCTGGTGCCTGACACACTGTGACACCTCCCCGAGTCAAAGCCATGACCATTATTTATGTAGTTATTCTTTGGGGAAGGAGGTGCTTTGGAGGAGTTAATTTGGTGTGGTAGGAGAAGGTCTGGATTTGGAGGCAGCTACTGGCCTGTTATATGAGCTCAGCACATCATTTAAGAAAAGACGACCATTTATTGTACATCTACTCGAGGCTGATGCTTCACGTGTCATATTTTATCATCATCACATCCATGCAACTGAGGAATGAAGAGCGGTTAACTGATTCACCAAAACAGGTCCCCAAGTTTGTTTCCGGAGTTCAGGCCTTGCAGCCATGACATGCTGTTCGCAACTTAATCACCCCTGACTCTCAGTGTCCTCATCTGTAGCATGGGGATAGTAGGAATACCCCCTTCATAGCATGGTGTGGATGGTCAGTGGAGCAATATACTCAAAAGTGCTTTGTCAATGTTAAAATGCCATACAGATAAAAGTTATGATTCTTCTACCGCTTCAAATGGACATTTAGGGATGTTGTCGACGTTAAGGGTTCTTAGACAAAGAACGTCAAGGCTGAAAGGGCCTGTAGAGACTATCCAGTCTGTTTGCTGGCTGCCTGGCATCTCCTCCTTTGTGACTCCATGTGGTCCCAGCGAGGCTGTCAACCACAGTGACCAACTGACCACCCACTTACACACCCCGGGGTGGGCACATGACCCAGTCCTGGCAGATGGTAGTACCTCACCTCGATGGCCCAAAGAATTGCTGGTCCAGGACACCTATTTGATTTAGGAGGATTAGTCATGCTGAGTTTGCTCTGTGGATCAAGCCACGAAGAGGCAGACTTGAGCCCACTGGTAGCCATTTCAAAACTTCTAGCCTTTGTGAAAACAAAACCAACACACACAGAAAAGCAAACCCTTGACAACAACTTTGAGCTCCTGGACCCAGCCATTGCTGACGCTCGGCTCTTGAACTTCCTGGTTGCACGAGCCAATAAATTCCATTCAGGGCTATAAATTGAGTTTCTGTCACTTGTAACCAAAGGTGTTCTGAATCATCTATCAGGAGACACACTTAAAGCAATTCAGCAAATCAATGGTGCAGCTAGGGAGGGAATACAAGATCTGATACCTATTGTCCTTTCAGGAGAATATATTGCTCTGTTTTTTTTTTTTTAAAGACATTAATTTGGTTTATAATAAAATGGGATTCATACTAGTTTTCATAACTAAACTTCCCTCTGTGCCAGAGGATATCAACCCCAGGTAGGAATAGGAGAGACAGGCACTGGGCCTCTTACCTTCCTCTCCACTGTCCCCCCGGTCCCCATCCTGGCCATCCTGGCCATCTTTTCCAGGAAAGCCCATTCTTCCCACCATTCCTGAGGGCCCTGGGACTCCTGGGGGGCCAGGTGGGCCTTGGGGGCCAGGCAGGCTGCAGACAAGTTGAGGGGAGCCTTTTTGGAAGTCCCTGCGGGCGAAGGCACCAAGCAGCGGGTCACCTGCACAAGGGAGGGCACAGGCCAAGAGCACCCAAGGGATCATGATGGTCACCTGTGGGAGGCAAAAGAGCTGTGAGCTGATGAACGGCAACCAGAGGAGAAGGCAGCCAGAAGGGACTCTCTCCTCCAGCATATACAAGTGGCTGGACAGTGTCCTCATGTCTTGAGGACATATTTGGATGAAGTCAGTCATGGACTCAGAATATACTTTGGAGAGGTCTTGGGGGTGAGCACTCATCATCACACTGCTGTCCTTCAGCGGAGCTGAAGCAGGAGCAGAACCTAATGGCCCAGTCACGATGATTGGGAGGAGTGGTGGATGGAGAGAAACAAGCTAAGATTTCATTCGAATCCGTGGCACAAGTAGAAAGGAACAGGGCAGAAATACTTTGAATTGTAGGTGATGATTTGCAACTTTGCTGCTTCTCTGGGGGGACTCGGGGCAGCACATCGCCAGGTGAGCACGGATGCTCTGGTTCTGAGTCAAGGTGCCCCAGACCTGAGGAGCACTGGGGGGCCATGGCAGCAGCCTCTCTGCTGAGCGCTTCCTGTGCACCAGGTGAGGGCTAAGAGCCTTCTGTACATTACTCACCTCATAGCATCCTTGCCAGATAAGTACTGGGGAGGAAGTGGAGGCCCAGAGATGTTAACAACAAGCCTAACTCCTGCAATTAGCAGGTGATGGGGCTGGGCTTTAAAGCAGACCCGGCCGATTTAGGGCTTCTGTCCCTCTGCTGCAGGCTATACCGCATCCTTTTTGTTTTTTAAGTTAAAAGAATTAATTGAAGGGGTGCCTGGGTGGCTCAAGTCATGATCTGCTTTGGATTCTGTGTCTCCCTCTCTTTCTGCCCCTCTGCAGCTCATGCTCTGTCTCTCTCTCAAAAATTAATAAACATTAAAAAAATAAAAGAAGAATTAATTGAAATAATATGCTTACATTGTCTGTGAAGTCAAATAATATTATAAGTCACATACAGTGTAAAACTGTGATCTCTTGTACTGCCTATTATTAACCTCACACCCTACCCCAAATCCGTTCAGCTATTTCTTCTTGTGTATATGGTTTTTTATTTATCAAAAAATTTTTTATATTTTTTAAAAAAATGTTTTAAATGTTTATTTATTTTAAGAGAGAGAGAGTGAGTGAGCACAAGCAAGGGAGGGGCAGAGAGAGAGAAGAGAGAGAGAATCCAAGCAGGCTTGTGCTGCCAGCCACCAATGTGGGGCTCGAACTCAACCTGATCCAAGCTCAGAAATCGGGTTGGATCGAGCCACCCAGGCCCCCTCCCTGAAAAGTTTTTAATTAAGTAGATAGCATGCCCAACATGGGGCTTGAACTCACAACCCTGAGATCAAGAGTTGCATGTTCTACTGACTAAGCCAGCCAGGCACCCCTTATTTGTCAATTTTAGACATTATCTTCTGAATTTCAGTTATGACAGATGAGGAATGTGCCCCCTTCCATCACCCTAGCCCCTATTTCTTCTCCCTCATGTAGTTGAAATAAAATTTTTGATAAAATCAAAATTTACTCTTCAGGTTATTATGAGTATTGTTTATTGCTAAGCCAAGGACTGTCCTACAATTATATTTCCTTTCTCACACACTCTTCTTCCTGGATATATTAATGTTATTTTTTCATTTGCTTAGTTCCCTGTGTCACTCTTTTCCATACTGTCAGCTATATCAGATCATTTGTTCCATTTATTTTCCTGAAGATAGAAGTCCTGGAGCGCCGTCCTCCTGTTCTGATCCTCACATGCTAACCAGTTTCTATCCTAGACTCTCCCTTATGACCAGTTTGGTGACTGTCTTTGCCTCTCTCCCGGGTTATAGCTCCTGTTTTATGAATCCTATGTCTTTCTGTTTAATTAAAAACAATTTTTAAATAATCCCTCAGTTTGGTGGCACATATTTTATAAGAGCTTCCTGGAAAAGTGGTATGGGAAGTCATTTTTAAAGAAATGTTGCAGGTCTCTATATATTTTGATCTTACACTGTGTCGTCAAGGCTGGTGGCAGCAACAGCATGATCACCAGAGGCCAGGGTGTTATATGCTTGGAGGTGATGTGCTCCCGGCCCCACACTGTAAAGATGCAGACGCTGAGGTCCAGAGCAGGAATAAGCAACTTGACCAAGATCTCTCAGTAAATTGACTCAGTCACTTTTCAATCAACAGCCTCTCTCTCTCAAGAACGAACTTTGCAGGCATAATTTCTTGTCATGGGGATGAGCTTGAAAGTGGAGCCTGCTTTGTCACGTTAAGCAAGACCTCTTCCTTCTCTAGGTCTCAGTTTTCCACCTGAGTAATAAAGAGTCTGAACTAGGTCAGTGGTTCCCACACTTCAGGGTGGTGGTCAGACTCACCTGAGGGCTTGTTCAAACCCGGCTTGCTAAGCCTCTCTACCAGGGTTTATAATTCAGTAGGTCCAGGCTGGGGCTAGAGGACTTTATGAGTAAGTAGCTGAGCTATGCTGCTGCTGGTAGTTCAGGGGCCCACTCTGAGAATCACTAGACTAGATGGTCTCTCAGGTCTCTTCACCACTGACGCTGAGCCTTTCAGACTTCAACCTGCCCTCTTGCAAGCACGTAATCCTTGCTGGCCCCACTGTGGCTGCACCACTTTCTGCTACCTAACCAGAACCTTCCAACAATAGTTGCTGTGGTGCTGGCAGGCCCCCTCTCCTCCTGGGCCCCCAACCTCCCTTTCCTTCCAAACCTGCTTTGCCCTGGCCCCAGGAGCCTGTCCAGACAGCAGGAGATAGATGAAGGGGAGAGAAAACCAGGCCTCTGCTGCCAGGCAGAGGAGGGGAGACCACAGCACTGCACTGCCCCAGACGCGGGGGCCTGTTCTAGTTCTGGCTCCAAGGCTCACCTTGTATGGGCCTCAGATGGTTTCTCTAGCTAAGTGTCATAATGGCGCCTTGGTCAGGCAGAGATGATTTCGTACTAGATGCTGCTTTCAAAAACATTATACCCTATAATAACAAAACTATCATCTTTTCAGTTTCTTTAATTCTGATTAAGTCAAGAAAATTATTTCAATCTGGTGAGGTTTTAATGCCTCCCTAGCCCTCTCTAGTAACCCCTTGTAACCAAGAGCACTGTCATCTGTAGCAGTGCACACCCATTCTTCAAGACTCTCAGGCAGGCCCCCCCCAAATACGGACAGGGACCTTGGAAAGCCCCAGACAGGAGCATGGCACCAGGGGTCCTGGGGAAGACCATCTGCTGGGATGGAGGGAAGGCCTGAGGCCGCACATAGAGAAGGAGACCTGGACTGGGGCACAGGTGAGCTCTGGGCAACTAGTCCTCCAGGGAGGAGGAAAAGTAAGACTTAGGGGGCGAGTGTAAGAGAGTGTTACAATCGAGACTTCCACCTGGGCACCAGGACTCCCGAGAGGCTGCGTGCTAAACGGGGCGGTCAGGCCAAAGTGAAGAATCGACAAAGAAACAGTGTGAGGACCCACTCCAGGACTCCAGGCACTCTTGGCAGATCGAGGATTTTAAAATATGACCTGTGTCCCTGGAAGGGGGAGGGAGAGTGGCCTCTGAGGACTGTGTGAGGAAGGTGGAAGGTGAGAGACTGGCTGGGCAAAAGGGGAAAGAGTGCGTGGGAAGGGGGCTGATGGCCTTCTTGCCTCCCCAGGAGATGGAAGGCACCAGACATTCTCCAGCGGGAGCCAGCCTGGGCCAGAGGGGTCTGGACAGAAAGTGAGGGGCCCCAGCAGCAATAACCATGCAGGGCAGACACCAGAAAGCCAGAGGCTGAGGGTGAGGCCTGGACTTGCCAGCCAAAAGAGAATGTATGTGGCCTGTCTCAGGGCTGTTACGGTCAGGGTCCAATATGGCAACCCCAAGGAGCTGGCAAAAGGCACCCCTGAAAGAGGCAGCTTCAATGTCTGCCCGGCCCAGAGAGGCAGAGCAGCTCAGTCCCTGTCCCTGCCAAGAAACATGGGCGAGACTTCCTGCTTCCTATCCCCTTACCTCTCCTTCCTTCAGCCTGGAATGGGGTGAGCTGAGAAAGGCAGCAGATGGCCCTGCCAGCTTCGTGTCTTTGCTGAGAGACAAGAGGAAGTGTCGCCTTTGAATGAAGTTCGAAGATTGGATTATGTGGGAGTAGATTGCCAGGGCAAGGAGGGCTCCCTCCCATTACAAAAATCAAGTTATGGTGCCTCTCTGGTGTCACTGTACTCAACATGGTTGGCCTAAATGACAGAGGTGGTTGGCAGAACTGGTGAACGTGGTAGAAGTGTCATATGTATGATGTATTTAAAAGATTTTGTTTAATGTTTATTTATTTTTGACAGAGAGAGGGAGAGAGAGAGAGAGAGAGAGAGAGAGAGAGAATGAACAGAGAAGGGTGGGGAGAGAGGGAGACACAGAATCCGAAGCAGGCTCCAGGCTCTGAGCTGTCAGCACAGAGCCTGACATGGGGCTCGAACTTACAAACTGTGAGATCATGACCTGAGCCGAAGTCAAACAGTTAACTGACTGAGCCACTCAGGTGCCCCTTCATGATGTACTTTTAGAGAACCATGTCCCTGACACTCCCGGGCCCCAGGCATCTCCATCTCCTTCCCTGGTCTGGTTGATGTGAGTCTTAGAAAACTGTCATTGTTTCTTGTGAGCTGTGACACATCTGGGCGCCCACAAGAGAAACCTAATTCTCAAAGCAGGTTCGTAATGGTTTGAAAAAGTTGCAATCTGCAAACATTTTTGGAGCAGGGAGAAGGAGGAAGGAAGTGGGTGGGAGCAAGCCTCCCAGGCAGACGAGAGTCGTGCAAACAGCTAGATGAAGACAGGCAGGAAGGGTAGACAGCTAGATGAGAGAGGAGAGAGAGGAAGCATCTGTTTCAGTTTGCAGCCCCCTTCTCTCCTCTGACGATCACTCTCAGCCATGCAGGCCCCGAAAGAGGGAGCAGGGTCTGCTGTCCCGCCCACCTCTGCCTCTTTGGACAACGGGGGATCTCGCTCAATGACAGCTGGCCCTGAGCAGGCCCCAGTGGCTGGGTGGAGGAGCAGGGCTCTGGAACAGGCAGGGAGGAAGGGATTTCTCAGAGCTGGAGGCTGGTGGTTCCCGCAGTCTGAGCCAGGAACTGTTTTGGAAATAAAGGCGGGGAGAGTAGATTCTGGAGGGAGAGGAGAGACTCTTTGCCTCTAGTGCACCTCCAAGAATAAAAAGGCTCCAAAAATTCCTGCTCCCAGGCAGTGCCCCCACCCTCCTGGGGCTGGCCCCCCAGCCTACTCTCCACACTATGGTGGTGAGCAAGCCTGGGGGCTAGGTGCTTGGAGGGGAGCCTGGGCCCCAGAAAATCCAGATAGGTTACCTCTTCCAGGCTCTTTTAGATAAATTTAGAATGGCAAACTTGGGGAGGGCCCCAAGGGACAATTCAGTTACAGACAGGGAAACTGAGGCAGCAGTAAACTGACTTTATTAGACACCTACAATGTTCCAGGTACTGTGTCAGGCTCTTTGCATGAATTATTTTATTTGGAGTTTATAAAAAAGTATATGAAGGTGATAAACTTATTGTCTCATTTTTCAGAGGAAGAAATAGAGGCTCTGAGAAGTGAAATGATTTACCCAAAGTCACACAATTGGAGAATGGAGACTACATTCTGAGGGGTTCTGAAGACTACACTTAATCTGCTACACCTTGCTCCCTCCCCCTGCTTTTTGTTATGTTTTATACAAGAGGAAACTAAAGCTCAAAGAGGCTAATCTGCTCATATTTACACAACTACTTCATGGCAGAAGTTATATTTGAACTTCGGTTTGGCTGACCCTAATGCCCAAATGCTTTCCATTATGTCAGCATTTCTTAGATTTTCATCCTAAACATTCCGAATCACAGAAGAGACCTTGAAGCATTTGCCAAAGTCACACACAGCAATAGAGAGATTTCTTTCATATCAATTTACATGCATGCACATGCCTGCAAACACACACATATGCACATGTGTATATATAATACATGACTTTGAAAACGTAGCAGTGATGCTTTTTCTCCCTCAGGATACATGAGGAAATTGATGCTTGAGGAAAACTTCCTGTCCTTTGAGAGGCCCACACTTGGCTTAGTCAAGGTGATGGGATGGGGGTGGGAGCCCTGGGCCTTGACGTCAACAAGTCCCTTTGGAGTGTTAGTAGGGTGTTCCCAGGAGCTGAACCGAAAGACCAGCACAAAGCCCAGCCCCAGCCCCAGCCCCAGCTCACTCCCTGCTTCATCCCAGCAGGAGCCTCCTTCCGGGTCACTTGCATCCCTTCCTCCTCCCCCCCCACCCCCCACATACTCACCATGTGAAGCCAGAAGGACCGTTCAAAACCATAATTCAGCCACATCACTTCCTGGAGGGTCTTACTCCAGTTGTTGCTAGCTGCAAATAGCAAACACTGGAAACCCTGACATGGCCCACAAGGCCCTAAATGACCCGGCCCTTGCTGCCCCCTCCCCAGCTCCAGCTCCCCCCCCTTGCCTAGCCACCCACCTCCTTCAGGCCAAGCTCTGTCTTGCCAGACCAGGAGCCCCACCCTCCTGGCTCCCTGGCTCTTTATCCGTCGTCGTGTTTCAGCTGAAAAGTCACTTCCTCCGAGGCTTCCCTGACATGCCCTCTCCCTCCAGACTCCCGCTCCTTGTCTGCCCTTATAACAACGCATGTGTATTCATTTTATGTGCTTGCTAACCTGCTTACTGGGCCTGTTTCCTCTCTTGGTAAAGTGAAAAACCCGAGGCAGCAGGAACCCCAGCCGGCCCTCTATATCCCCAGGTCTTCCAACTTCCTTGCACACAGAGGGTGTTCAGGGTGTGGCCTGATTAATGAGTGAGACCCACACTCTACTCTCAAGAAAATCCATAGCGAGGAGAAAACAAGACAATGGCCTAAATCCAAAGGGAATCCTTGGATTCAAATAAGTTTTCTCCCTTTCTTGATTTTTCCAACCCAAACCGTATCTAATTCTAATCCCTCATTCCTCTTGACCTCCTACAGCACAGGGGGCCCCCACCCTCACTCTGGGGAGGGAGCTTGCAGAACATTTTACATGTAGCAGGTGTTCCATAAGTATCTGTTCGATTGATCAGAGAGAAAAGAAGTATTGGTTCTTCCTCACCTTTTTAAAAGCTATCTTAGTTCCTAAATTCTCCTTTCTGGTGGGAGCTGAGTACGAAGGCTGCATGACAGTCTTCCTGCCGTAGAGAAAAAGATGTATTAGTAGGTCAAACGCCCAGAATGGAATCATGAGGTACTAAACGTGAATGGAGTTCTTCCATCTGGTTTTAATTTGCCCAGTCCCCGGGCTTCTGATCTCTCAGTTAAGTTGCCAATGATTCATGAGTACATATGTTCTAGGAAAACACTAGGAGCTAAAGTAGGGAATGAGCCTTCCTCCTTCTCCTTTCTGTCCTTGGTCCCCAGGACATCGGCCCTTGGTTCACTCCCAAGGACTCTCAGCCCAGACTGAGCCATGAGAAGGACCAGAAGTGGGGACATCGGTGTTTTGCTGACCACACCTGAGTGGGACACTGGCCTGGGCCTTCAGTGAGGCTGCTCAATTCTGAGTCATCTTGCCTGGGAGACAGGAAGAAATATATTATGCTTAAATAAATCTGGGCTGTTGGTTATCAAGTTTTGACACATTAATGGGCAGTTATGGTATTTAACTCTGTGATTAAGAGTGATGGGAAACCAGGGGCACCTGGGTGGCTCAGTTTCTGACTTCCACTCAGGTCATGGTTTCATGGTTCATAGGTACCAGCCTCGCATCGGGCTCTCTGCTCTCAGAGAAGAGCCTGTTTTGGATCCTCTCTCGCGTGCGCACGCGTGCGTGCTCTCTCAGAAATAAATAGACATTAAAAATAAAAGAGCCATGGTAAACCCACCCACTTACTTTCTTCAACTATCTAATGGAAGTATTAGTATATCTGACTCCTGGAGTTTTTATAGAAATAATGAGGTGCTGTACTCAAAGCTTTAAGCCCAGTGTGAGACTCGGTAACTGCTCAACAGTTGGAGAACTCTGCCCCCACCCTCCTAACCTCCCTAACCTCCTCCTTGTGAACTCTGCCCCCACCCTGACCTCCTCCCTGTGAACTCTGCCCCCACCCTGACCTCCTCCCTGTGAAGCCCACAGACAGTTGCCTGCCTCATCCTTCAAGGTTCAGATCTACTACCATCTCCTCAGAGAGACCTGCCTGGTTGTAGGACTAAGTATCTCTCCCACCCCTGGTTTGCTTTTCCTTCAAAAGCACTTGGAGCAAGTTGTGATTATATATGTACTGGTGTCTTGACCCACTAACTATGTCTTCCTCCTGGTGTGGAAGGTCCAGGAATGCAAGGCCCTGTCTTGCTCTTTATTATGTTACCAGAGCCCAGCACTGTGTCTGCCCCGCACGTAGGAAGTGCTCAGCTCAGAGTTGTTTCACAGCCGTGAACAAAGCGCTCCTAATCAAGGGTAACAGGATCATGACTTTCATTTGCTTTGTGCAGATGACAAAGCCACACTTGGCCAATGAAGGAGAGATGACTGGTCTTGGATTGGAAAATGTGGGTCCCAGACCTAGTTTTGTAATTTAACTGGTTATGTGACTATGGGAAAGTCATTTCCTCATATTTGAGCTTCCATTTCCTCACCTATAAAATGGAGATAGTAACACTCACCCTATCTACCTTACAGGGTTGTTCTGAGAGTCAAACAAGAGAGCAAATGTTGAAAGCACACATGATACAAAAATTAGAGCCTGAAGTTATAATTGCCACCATCCGCCCCTGAACTACCAGCAAGCAGTCCTGACCTCCCACTAGGAGCCCCTGGAGTGTTTGGGGGTGTTATGGGTGGGGGAGGGCACGTGAATCCGACCCAGCCAGTAATTCTCCCAGACTTTGGGGTTAAAGAGGAAGGGCTGGTGGCTGGAATGGGGTGGGGCTTGCTTGTTCCTGAAGCTCCTGAAAATTCCCTTTGATGGGAGTGAGAATTCTATAATGAAAAACACCCCATGCCCTCCCTGAATTCCAGGAAACAAATTGGAAACAGCCCTCTCGAGCTTCTCTGAAAAGCTGACAGACCGCCTGGAGGAGAGAGGCTGGCGGCTCCTCATACAGTGCTCACAGAAAAGTCCCTGTTCCTGGGATTTGGAAACACTCCAGCAACCAGAGCCTAACACAGAAGATTAAGAGGTATGGGGTCTACTTGCCAAGGTATTTTATCTGCTGTTTTCCTCCTCCTCCACTCCCCATTTCTGGCTCAGTGTAGAAGAAGAGGTCCGAGGACAAAGCATGACCTAATGAGGTCCCAGGAGCCAGGATCTCACAGGGCTTGCCCTCCTGAAGGCACACTGGGATTCAGCCTGGCAGCCACTGTGCTCACACCAAACAGGTAGACCTTCTGTACACACCCAAACCATACAAACCAACCAACATGGCATGTGATGTGATGTGGGGGCAAGGGGCCCATCCCTCACCCCGGGCCCCAGGGCTGCTTCACATTGGGCCTCAGCTGCCTGTGCAAGGAGGGCACACAGCCATGAAGCTTTGGAGCTGCCCACAGTTGTTTTCTGCCATGGAGACCAAGGGCTGCAGTGAGCTAGAAGAATGCAGCTGATGTGCCAGATGTGAGGGGAGGGAAGAGGCCTGAGGGTGTTCAGAGCCCTGTATCCGGCTTGTTCCGAGCACCAGCCTCCAAGTGGCAGGCTGGAGGGCTGGGGAGCATGTTTGAGCAGTGCTGTCCGGTAGGAATATGATGTGCGGCCACTGTTCAAAATGGCTCTCACTGCCATGTTAAAAAGGTAAGAAGAAGCAGTGAAGGTAATTTTAATATTTTAGGTAGCCTAATAGATCTCAAGTATCATCTCAACATGTAATCAGTGTAAAAATTATGAATGAGGCATTTCACATTTGTAAACTGGCATGAAGTCCTAGAGACCGAGTGTGTATTTTACACTTGCAGCACATCTGAATGCAGACTGGTCACATTTCAAGGGCTCAGCTCTCCCGTGGTGGCTACTGCACCAGCTCCAAACACAGCCGCTTGCGTTGGAATCCCATGACTTAGCTGTGGCACCTGTTACAAATTACTTATTCTCTCTCTCACAGCCTCGCACTCTCTAAAATGGGGATGGTAATAATAGTACCTACCTTAGAAGGTTGTTATGAGGATAGAATGTTCCTAGAACAAGGCTTGGCATGTGAAAAGGGATACAAGAGCATTAGCTATTATTATTATTTCTTATCCTTCTGAAGATCAAACAAGATAACGGATATTAAAGATAAACCATGATACAAAAATTAAGACCTTGTTTAAAATTGTAATTGTCACCAACTGCAGCTGGACTCATGAAAACCAGTTCTAAAATCTGAGTCTGTGGCATTTCAGGCGGGGCCCCTGCCTTCTTCTATTTCTCCATTTTCGTTTAAGGTGGCTTGTACTGTGTTTCTGCCTGTTGCCACTCAAAGAGAGGAGGCCTGACCTTTGCTCCTGCCCTGGCACCGCATCCTGAGGGAAGGAGGGGACTGTCTGGTGTGGCCCCACGTCACTGAGCTACCTGCTGTGTTATATTCCATAATACAGATAATGAATCAACAGGGTAGTACTCAGCTCATCAAGTAACAGGAGGCCAAATGGGGTATCATGTGCTTCATACTGTGGCTTGGAACATGGATGTCCGATAAATGGTGTCACTTATTCTTATCGTCTTTGAGACCAGACACGGAAGTTCCGGAGATAAAAAGATGCAGCTGTCACTCTCATAGGACACATGATCCGGTTATACTGAGGGGCCAGCCTGGCACACCTGTGTGACCACTGGGACAAGCAAGCCTTGAGCCTCCTTTCTCTTTGATACAGGCTATCTCTCCAAAGAGCATCCAGGACCACGCAGAGGCAAGGGAAGGAAATTTGGGGGCTAGATGATCGCTTGGAATGGTATAAATGGCACCACACTTGAAGACCCAGGAACTGAGGTAAAGGAACAAATTCTGAACTCTGAAGGGTGAAGGAGAAAAGGCCAAGTTGTCCTTGACCTCTCCAGGCTTGCTGGTCTCCATGGCGTCAGTTCCAGCCAGTCCCTGAAGGGTATTCAGGGTACCTCTAGAGACCTGACACGGAGCTGGCCTTCAAAAGGCACAGGGATGTTCTGGTGCTTAGGAGTCATGTTATAGACATTTTTTTAATCCCTCTGGACCTCAGTTTCCTTATCTGTAAAATGGAATAAAACCATACTGCACGGTCTTGTTTAAACCATCTGAATTTGAAAAAAGCATGATAGAAAATATTAATTCCATTTTGTGTGAAATCTGAAATAACTCAAAATCTCCAAATTAAAAGTTTGTCAAGAACCTTGCAAGGCAGTGTGAATTGTAAGTTGTAAACTGTGCTTAGGCTAGAGCCACATAACAATATCATTCTAATAGATAAACAGAAATATCTGCCAGCCTTCAGCAGGTGAATTGTGAATTACACAAGTCTGAGTTGTTTGAGGTCTTTAGGCACGTCTCCCTGAGTAGATTGCTCATACCTCTCTTACAGAATAATTGTGAGTGTCAAATGAGATAATACAGTAACCAGGCAACAGTAAGCACTCCTTAATGGTAGTATTATTCTGATACAATGATAATAAGTGAAAACAAAATGAAGTATGATATAACAATATTATGGGAGGTTAACTGAACAGACCTGCGTCTTCTGCTTCCTCTGTAAAATGTGAGAATGGTGAGTTGAACAATTGTGAGCTTTGGAGTAAACAGCTGGAAGGCAGTCATAGCAGATGATACGATTTTACAGCAAGGCACAAGTGCAAAGGTCCTGAATTTCTGTATGTGTGACCTACTTTAAAGTTTATTTATTTATTTTTGAGAGAGAGAGAGTGAGCAAGTGAGAGAACACACACACACACACACACACACACACACACACACACACACACGAGCACAAGTTGGGGAAGGGAAGAGAGAGAGGGAGACACAGAATCAGAAACGCATTCCAGGGTCTGAGCTGTCAGCACAGAGCCCGACTGAGGGCTCAAACCCATGGACCATGAGATCATGACCTGAGCTGAAGTCGGACACTTAACCCACTGAGCCACCCAGCTGCCCCTAAGTGTAACCTACTTTAAACAATGTTGTAAACTTCGAATTTGCTCATTCAACTAACAGCTTTTATTAACATTGCTATGTGCGCTGACCTCTGATTGAAAGGCACTAAAAAGCTAGGGAGGATGGGGGCCCTGGGTGGTTCAGTCTATTGAGCAGCTCAGGTTATGATTTTGGCTCAGGTCATGATCCCAGGTCCTGCTTGCATTTCTCTCTCTTTCTCTCTCTGTCCCTCCAAACTCCCTCTCAAGTAAACAAACAAACAAACAAAGGAATAAGCTAGGGAGGCTGGCCCTACCACTGAGGGAATGATAATCTAGACCCGAGGCTTATCAGTGGCCTTACGCAAACCACTGATTCCACGATGCTTTTTTTTTTCAATTTTTAAAAATATTTATTTGAGAGACAGAGCAAGGGAGGAGCAGAGAGAGAGGGAGACACAGAATTTGAAACAGGCTTTGAGCTATCAGCACAGAACCGGACACAGGGCTCGAACCCACGTGAGCTGAAGTCAAATGCTTAATCGACTGAGTCACCAGTCGCCTTGCTTTTTTTTGTTTTTAATTTGAAATTGTTGCCAATGTAAAACGTGGGAGATCTTATCTTAAACTCAAGATTTCTAGGCAAGTGCTCCAGAGTCTGGCTGTAGCGTGGTGCCTGCAGGGGAATGCGCCGTCACCAGTTTGAGCTGCCCTGCCTTCTGCCTGAGCTCCAGGTCTACACCTGTGGCAAGAAATACTGTCAGCTGGTCTGCGCCTCTCCGAACTGCATATGGTGCTCTGCACCAAGAGCCCACACCAGCTGTTCTGCAACCTCATCCTGCGGCACAGCAACAAGGTCCTGGAGACAGGCTCAGGCACATCCAGGGCCGGCAGTACCAGAGAGTCTGTGTGCAGTGTCAGGAGCAGCGTGTGGAGTGTGTGCCCACCTGCCTGCCTCTTGCAGGAGGAGGAGGAGGGAAGACCAGATGGACAGCTCCGGGCCACCTCACCCGGGAGAAGCCTTCTGGGAACCCGTGTCCAGCGATGATGGAGCAGGTGTGAATGACAGTGAGGACAGCGTGATAGACCTGTGCCCACCTGAGTTGTTCACCAGAAAGGACCTGGAGGGACTGAGCATGGGGACAGCACTGATGACTTTTTGCCAGAGGAGAAGATTGAGAAGCCAAGGAACCCAGGAAAGAAGAGCCCTGGGGTCAGAGAAGAGATGGAAGTAGACAGGGACAGGGTCCTTAAGCATTGGGAGAAGAGCTGGGCTCACAGAAGTTCAAAAGTCATCACCATAAACTTGGGGCACCTGGTGGCTCAGTAGGTTAAGCCTCCGTGTCTTTGGCTCAGGTCATGATCTCACAATTCATGAGTTTGAATCCCACATCAGGGTCTATGCTGTCAGCGCAGAGTCTGCTTTGGACTTCTGTCCCCGTCTCTCTGCCCCCCCCCCCCCTGTTCTCTCTCTCTCTCTCTCTCTCTCTCTCTCTCTCTCTCTCTCTCTCTCCCTCTCTCTCTCTCTCTAATAAACATTAAAAAATATTTAAAAAGTCATCACCATAAACCTAAGAGCTTCAGCAGTTTTAAACAGGTTAATGAAAGTTTGTTGGAGAAAGCAAAAACTAAAAAATAAATCAAGATTTCTAGATGTTCTTGAGAATCTGGATTATTTCCTTGAAAAACATTTGGAAGGGGACCAACTGGCTGCCCCTTGAGATGAAGTGTTATGGGCTGAAATATGTTCCCCCAAATTCATCTGTTAAAGTCCTCACCCCCAAAACTTCAGAAAGGGGCTATATATTTGGGGATTGGGCCTTTCCAGTGGTAAAGGAAAATAAAGTCTTATGGATGGGCCCTAATCACTATGACTGGCATCCTTATAAGGAGATTAGGACACAGCACACAGAGCTCTGACCATGTGAGGGCACAGAGAGAAGGTGGACATTTGCAAGTCAAGGGGAGAGGCCGCCGAAGGAACCAAACTTGTCCTCACCTTGATTGTGGACTTCTAGCCTCTGGAACTCTGAGAATAATTGTCTGTTGTTAAAGTCACCTGTCTGTGGTATTTTGTGATGGCCGCCCCAGCAGACTACTACATAGGACCTTCACTCTTCTGTGTGCACAGTCCTTACCACTCCCAAACGGCATGCATTCTGCTCACTTCTGTGTCACACATGTCCCTATTGGCATCTGAGCCGGCAACTGTGACCTAGAGGAAAAGGGTGTTCTCCACGTACATTATGTGTTCTTATTTCAAAGCTTTGATGTTCCTTTTTCTCTTTTACTCTCTTCACACTTCTGTAAGGCTAATACTATCATCCTCACTTGGCAGAAGAGAAAACAGGGCTCAGAAAAGTGGAGTCATTTTTTTCCTGGTTAAAGCTGGGAGGGGACCCACGCCTGTTGACTCAGGGACCAGGGCTAATGTCCCTCTACCATGCGCTTGGGCACAAGACCCATGAGCATAAAGCCTTAACTAACAAGGCAGCTGTGTGTATGTGTGTGCACGTGCACGTGTATGTGTGTTAACAGAGGTAAGCCATTCACAGCAATGCACAAATCCAAAGAGGATTATTTCCATGAAATAAAAGACTTGGCATAGAATCCCTTTCAAAAGTAAACCTAGAATAGAATTTGAACTGAAATCTGCTTTAGGCAGGAGTTCATCTCACAGAGGCAAGCCCAGCTGGCAAGCCTCTGAGGGGGAGGGAAGGGTGAAGGAAGCCGTGAGCGTGTACATGTCTCTATCAGCCTATGCTGAACATTCGGGAGCAGATAGCACTAGAGACTGGCACTGTAGGAAAGAAGGTTCGGTCCCCTATATGCAGTCAGCTGATGAGGAGTAGCAAGATAGGGAAGAAGAGAGGGATTTGCAGAGAAAGCAGTCACTTCCTGGGGGAATCTGCTGACTATTTGATGGAGGCAGAATAGATTCAGAGATGACCCCAGACTTGTGAAAGAGATCTCAGTTTACTTGTACAATGACACACTGTGACACACTTATGAGAACAAAGTAAGTCCAGACGTGTAGATGGAAAGACAGCCAAGATACACAAAGTGAAAAAGGCAAGTTGCAGCATGGAATGTAAAGCATGATTCTCTTTGAATAAAAAAAAAAGGACACACACACACACACACACACACACACAATTTCTGAAAGGACACAGCTTCTTGCTAACCAAGTTACCTCTCAGAATTAGGAGCAAGTGGTCTTTTACATTTCACTTTCTTCCTTTTTTGTGATGTCTGAATTTCTTATGCTGAGCGTTGTTAGTTTTAGGTCATTTAAAATAAAAGGTAACCCTAACGTTTAAGCATCAGAAGACAGACAAGTGTGGTATCCCTGCTAGGAGACGGGGAGAAGTCAGACATTTGGAAAGAAGCAAACTCAATGGTGCACTTGATTCGTTAGAATGAAGGGGAGTAGTGATGTTCTCGGAAGTGTGGGGGGTCTGAGGAGTCAGCAGTTGAAAGTGAACTTGATACAATGACCAGAAAGCAGAATAAATCAGAGGAGAACTGTGCAGATGCAGGAGGGGGCAGAGGGAGAGAGAGGAGAGGACAGACTTTGAACAATGCCAACTGAGCATCAGCCGTGAATTGACATATAGAGGATGTTGTTGCTATTGCTGCTGGTTTGGTAGGGGTAGGAACAGGTCGGGGTAGGATCAGAAGGTCTCCGGGAGATGGTGGGTCTAAGAGGGGGAGATTTTGAAGGGTTCAGCTAGGAGAGTCTTGTAGCCAGAGAGCAGAGAACTCTGAGGTTGTGCAGAAGCTTCGTGGTGCTAGGGGAGAGATGTGGACTGGGAGAACACTGGGGGCGACTGTAGTCCTTCAGCTGAGAGGTCTCGTCCTGGAATAGGACCGTGGCCGTTGGTTTGAGAGAATAAGAACAAAGTAAGACAAGGCTTGGAGACAAGTAGTTTGGGGGAAGATGGAGGGTGAAGAGAGTTGTAAAGAATTGGGTGCAAATCTCAGCTTGCCATATACTACCGTTTGAGCTTAGTTTGCCCGTCTACATAATATATTTAATTAAAGAAGCACTATGAGGAATAAATGAGATCATGCACTCCACAAATAACAACTATGATTGTTAGCTCGGGGTATTGGACTCAGACTTACCAGGGTTTAAGACCCTTTACCACGAGCTGTGCAGTCTTGAGCAAGTCATTAACGTCCCTGAGCCTGGTTCCTCTTTCGCAGATGGGGATAACCTGTCGTCATGGAAATCAAACAGCACACCAGAGGGCTGGCAGAGCCTGGCACAAAATAGGCGCTTAATAAATGGTAGAGGTATTACTATCAACAGGTAAGCGGCTGAGCACAGAGCCTTGCATACAGTAAGCGCTCAGTACATGTTAATTCATGTTATAATTCATAAGGTAGAGGTCAGGAGCCGGGAACCCCCGGGCTGTTCGGCCTGCAAAGAAGGGACGTTTGTAGCACTCCACCTCCCACTCGAGAACATAACCCCTGTCTCCCCTTCAGTGCCGGATCCTTCCCCTCCCACCTGCGCCTTCCGCCCCTGCAGGAGTGCGGCGGAGGTGCGGGTAGCTCTCGGTCACTCACCCTAGCGGCCTCAGCCACGTCCCGGAGCTTCCGGAGCCACGAAGCTCTCGGCGCTGCTCCGCGTCTCCGCCTCCTGCCGCAGCAGCTCTGCCGGCGCCCGCCCCAGGCATACTTTTCCCATCCCGTCATGGGCGGGAGCACTGGGTTCCCTGTCACGTGGGCCAGCCCGCAGCTAGGAGCTCTCCCGCTGGCAGCCGCATGAGTCTGGAAAAAATTTCAGCGCTGGTAACAACTTGAGGATGTCAGTGCATGTATGTGTGTAGAATTTGTCAGTGTATTTGAAGGTTTACATGCATCGGAGTGATTGCTACTCAGGCAACTGCAAGGGTGTGGGTACTTTTGCATGTGTCTGAAGAGACATCCATGTTGCTTGCACGTGAGCATTCATCTGGCTGGAGGATGTGCGTGGGCATGACAGCTTATAGCAGCGTAAATTCCCCGGTGTACTGAATTTGCATGTACTTGAGTGATTATGAATCGCGTGTGCAGGTTTAGTTGTAAGTGTGTCCATTCATAAGTGCATGTGTCCGAACGTGCATTAGGGCTCCTGTACGTGCATATGCATGCACATGTCCAAGATTGCAGCTTGGTATGTAACTGAAGTGTACTTCATTTGCTGGATGTACACATCAGTGGCTGGATATCTGGGTGTTGGATACATGTTTAAATGTGTGTCCAGATGTGCACAACCACATATCAATGTATATGTGCATGATTTCTGTGCAGCACCTCTTTGTGCAGTGGTGCATTCTGTATGTTTGTATGTACACATGCCTTGGTGTAGATTTTGTCCAGATGTGAGGGTGCACGTACATCATAGTGCCCCTGTGATCCAGCCCTCATCTCCCTCCTCTTAGAAGTAAAGGCTCACTGGCTTCAGGAACCCTCTGGCCTAGCTTCAAAGTGCTGAGTGTCCCGAAATAGGCAGGGTAATCCTGTTTAGGTTGCAAGTAGATATCAGAGGAAAGAAAAATCATAGACATCTGACTTTAGCTTCTTCCTGTTTTTTCTACTGCTCTTTTCTATGAGCTACCACTATTTCACTCAGCTGTCAGAGCATCTGGTTAGCAGATGATATATGACCCTCATTCAGAATTTTAACGCAGGTATGCCTGTGACCTCTGCCGATTCCACCACCTACGTCAATTACTTGACAGATGGTGTTTTGTTTTCTGAAAAGTAGAGAGTAATGATTATATTATTGTATTGTCTTTCCCCTCAAAGTTGGGACACTCACCCATAAAGGTGTTTGATAAGCCACTGAACTATGTAGAGAATTATTACTAATATTACATAAATATTGTCCAAGGATGAAACTTAGTGGGCTCAACAGATATTCATTCAACAAACATTTGGTAAGCATCTGTTATGTGTCACTCCCTGAGTTAGGTGCTGGAGATGTGGAGAGAAACCAAATAGGTTTGGTGCCTATCCTCATGGAGCTTAGAGTCTAGTAGGGGTGTCACATGTGGCTACAAGTGAAATGAGTGTTACAGAAGAGGAAAACACTGAATACAAACCTGAGTGTTCAGGGGAAGGCCTGGGTTGAGCCATGAGGGAGAACTGAAACTTGTCTGGGTGTAGGGGAGGTATGAGGTCTAAACGAAGGACAGATGATCCATGACGTAGGGTTTAGTGTGTTGATTCATAGATGGCTGGAAAGAGGACCTCTGTCCACCACTCCCTCTGGGTACCTTGGTCTGTTCCTAAATATGTCAGGAATAGAAAAAGGAAAGGAAACCCTCCTTCGAATGATGCATGGATGCCATTCTCAATCTAAAAGACTATAGGGTAGAGTAGGAATCTCCATGGGTTACCTTTGGGGCTCCACTGCCACAGAGGTTGAGATCCCTGCCATGCTCTTGTCAGTGAGGAAATGGTGAAAGAGAAGTGCAGGAAAAGGCAGTAGTACCACACTCGGTACCAGGAGAGCACTTAATGGATGTTTCCTGGCTGAATGAATGGGAGCGGACATTTTTCCAACTTTTAGAGGAGACCCAGGACCTAGGAGCCTAGGCGGTGATGGCTTCATATAGCAGGAAATCCAAAAAAATTCATGAAGTGGCTGTTCCAGGAGGTGCAGGAGCTGCCTCAAGCTAAAATGGCACTCAGAACTTCCTCCTCTAGCCTGTTTCTGTCTTTAATTCAGTCTGCAAACATTTGTTACCTATTATGAGTGTGGGGACAAAGAGGTGAACTTCTGGCCTACAGAGAAACTGAATCAGAACACAAATTGGTC
This sequence comes from Suricata suricatta, assembly GCF_006229205.1. Lineage (NCBI taxonomy): Eukaryota > Metazoa > Chordata > Mammalia > Carnivora > Herpestidae > Suricata > Suricata suricatta. The sequence continues at coordinate 98,771,091 of NC_043705.1, read as the reverse complement.
TAAGAGACATAATGCAACAAGCACTATAGGAAACATACAAAGTGTACGAAATGAGGATTTTCCCGTTAGTTTGATTCAGTTCAATTAATTCCATAATGCCATTCATGTCTACAGAACATGCTCAGCATATTGAGAAGATGAATGACACTGTGACATTTGTGGCCATAGAGCACTTAAAAACCTTCTCTGCCAGATGTGGTAGATTAGCTTGTTCCACATGTGTCCAAACCTTTCTTGGTGTGTCTTCCTGTATTACAGGGGCTGGTGCGGTGTTCTGGAAATCATTCTTAGAGCACCAGGCCAGACCTTGCTCTGCAAGGATTCTGAAGTCACTTGATTCTCTTTATTAATCTGTGTTTTCTTAAAATAGTTAGAACAGTCTTGTACCTTCACCAGAGCCCTGATATGTCACGCTGTGAACCACGGGTGCTGAGAGTGTCAGAGAAGGCACATGTGTGTGGGCAGAATAGCAGGGAGGAAGGGGCCACCTTTCTTTCCTCTTTCCATTTCACTTCAACCCCATTTCAATCCTAATGGGAACCTTCAAAGCAATTAATTGATTGCTTAAATATCAACAGCAATTACAGTGTACAAGGCACTCTGCTTTTCGCTGGGGTCATGGTAGTGCACAAAATAAGTGAGCTCCCTGCCTTGCTGGTGCTTATGAGGAGATAGGTATTGAAGTAGCACTCACACACATAATTCAGGGGCATCTGGGTGGCTCCGTCTGTTAAGTGTCTGATTCTTGATCTCAACTCAGATCATGATCTGACAGTTGATGAGATAGAGCCCCATCTCAGGCTCTATGGTGAGGAGCCTGCTTGGGATTCTCTCTCCCCTCTCTCCCTCTGCCTCCCCCCAACCAAATCTCAAAATAAATAAACATTAAAAAAGAGTTATAAGGGAAAAGAAGAGGGAACTGTGGGAGAGAACAGTGGTGAAGCGTCCCATGAGAGAATTTACTTTATTGAGGGGTCTGGGAAGACCTCTTGAATAGGTGACATCTAGGCTGAGTCACGGAAGATGGAAATGAGCCAGCCATGCAAAGGTGGCAAAGGAGGAGTGAGAGGGACGTGAGGCAGAAGGAACTGTATGTAAGAGCTACACTAGCTGGTCCCATCACCTTACTAATGCTTCTCTGTGTAATGGTCATAGGATAAAGCCTCAACCCTTTGGCCTTTCTGTAGCCTAACTAACTGGAAGTCTCTGTGATTTGACATCTTTCCAGACACTTCTATTTTTCCTATGTCAGGATTTCTCAATCTCTGCACTACTGACACTGAGGTTTGATAAGTCTTCACTGGCGGGACTGTCCTGTGCATTGTAGGATGTTTAGCAGGATCTTTGTCCTCTACTCTACAGTTGATAACAGCAATTCCTCCGCCTCCAAATTGTGACAAGCAAAAATATCTCCAGACATTTCCAAATATCCCAAGCCGGGTAAAATTGCCCTCCATTGAGAACTACAGCCCTATAGGTAGCTCTGCTTTGGTTAGAGTTGTCTTTTTTCAGACTCCCAACTACTCCTTCAACTTTAATGTGTCTGTACCTCCACTTATGCAGTTCCCTCTAACTAGCACCCCTGTTCTGCCACTCCACAAAGCCTTACCCATATGTCTACTAGACATTCATAGCTTTTACCTGCCCATTATTCCTCTGTCCATTGGGGAATTCTATTTGGGTGATTCTCATGTGTATTGGGTGGTAGGGAAAAAGTGGTCCACCTTAGTACTCTACTTGCCCTCTAGCTGCAGGGGCATGAGCATGTGGACCAGGTACCCCTTCCTTTTGTGTGTGGTAAAGAGTCCAAATGGTGGGCATGAGACTCAAGCAGAGATAATCAGAGACTTTCCATATGATTTCCATAAAAGAGTCTGCTTTTCTTCTTAATTGTTAACTGTAATGATAAAGCCCTGGGCTGCACTAGCCATTTTTTTTTCTGGCATTTGAAGGGAGTCTGCTCAAGGGAGGAGTCAATGACATCAATATACAAAGAGAAGCAGATGCAAGAACTGAAAGATGGGAGAAAGAGTGCTCTGACTACATTATTGGAAACCTTTGTGCAGACACTGTGCTACGACATTCACATTCTCATGTTCTCTCTCTTTCTTTAAGCTGATGTGAACTGTTCCCATGATAAGTCATGGTAAGACTCCTACAGTACTATCCTTCAGTGCCTACTTCAAATCTCTTCTCCTTCATGAAGGGCCTCTCAGCATGGAACAGTCTGAAGAAAATGCTTTCTTTGCATTCCTAACTAGTGGTTTGCTGGAGACAGCAGCCAAGTCTGTGCTCCTCTTTCCAATTCTGAGTTTCCAATTCCAAATATACCTGAAGTTTGCAGTTGTCATATTGGGAATAATTACATGACACAAATCAGCAAAGGCTAGAAATCAAGACTTTCTTCCTTCAACCCAGCCTCCAGCCTGATTACCAGCACACCACTGTCTAAATGCCTTCTCAACTGTATGACCCATTTGGGCATTAATCATGTACTGGTTTGTGAGCTCTCTTGCATTTTGAATATGTTGAGTTTGGGAGGACAAGTGCCCCTGAGCTACACTACATCTGAATCTTCAAAGGAGGAAAGGTCCTGAGGAATAATTTGGTCTTTGGTCTTCATTTCACACATGCGGACGAAGAGGGCAGAGTCCTTCAGTGACTTGGTCAGTTGTGGGGTCAAGACAAAGAAAGTCCACAATCTTTTGACTTCCATCCATGATTAAAATGTAGGCGTTCCTGGCCTTTCTTTTTCCTTTTTTTCCCCCCACACTTCCCTTTCTCCAATTTTGGTACAAAAGAGGGTTTAAAATGATTGATGAATCATTCCAAATAGCTAATGGCCATGACCCAGATTGTCAATGTTTACTTTCAACAAGGGGCTTTGGGGCTGCGGAGCTCTCCAGGATGAGATAATTCCAGATGGGGTCTTGCTAACGTGGCAGCACTGGGGAGACAGCTGCTGAAGAGAGGACTTGACACCATTCCACAGAAAGATGGTGATGTTGGAGTGAATGCTGGCTGCCCTAGGTATTATTTCACTTAGAATCAAAGAAGATGATAGCTGAACTACAAGGAAAGCTTGTAGAGCTATAAAAATTGAAAATCCACAGTTTATTTTTGATGCAGTTGTTTTATTTCCACAACTTATCCTGGAAATGTCCATAAAGATATTAATTGCAACTATGTTTGAACTAATAAAAGACTGGAAACAATTTAAATGGCTAGCCATAGGGAACTTATTAAATAAACTAACTAACAAACTAACTAAATAAGTCATTATGCATATGTACATAGAGGCAAGCTCTATGTACTGCTATGGAATTATCTGCAAGATATGTTCTTTAGGGAGAAAACTAAGGATCAGACTATGTGTAAAGTTTGCTATCATCCAAGTTAAAAAAAAAAGGTGAGGAAAATGCACACAAACACACATGGATGTATGAGCATAATCTGTCTCAAGAAACACAAACAAAACATTGTGACCCAAGAAGTTGTCTCTGGGGAGGGGAACTGGGAAACACTGTTAAGAGGAAGAGTTATTTTTCACAGTATGGAAAAATTTGACTTAAAAAAAATGTGAGATGGGGCTCAATCTTTTTTTTTTAAGTTTATTTATTTATTTATTTAGAGAGTGGAGGAGAGGGAGAGAGAGGGGGAGAGTGAGAGAGTCCCAAGCAGACTCTGTACTGTCAGCACAGAGCCAGTTGCTGGGCTCAAACTCATGAAAAGTGAGATCATGGCCTGAGCCAAAACCAAGAGTTGGACGCTTAACTGACTGAGCCTCCCGGGTACCCCTGGAATATTTGATTTAAAAAAATGTTTTTAATGTTTATTTATTTTTGAGAGAGAGACAGAGTTTGAGCAGGGGAGGGGCAGAGAGAGAGAGAGAGAGGGAGACACAGAATCTGAAGCAGGGTCCAGGCTCTGAGCTGTCAGCACACAGCCTGATGCAGGGCTTGAACCATGAACCATGAAATCATGACTTGAGCTGAAGTCAGATGCTTAACCAACTGAGCCCCCAGGGGCCCCGGAATAATTTGGCTTTTAAACCTTGGGAATCTAGGGGCTTCTGGGTGGCTCAGTCGGTTGAGCATCCGACTTTGGCTCAGGTCATGATCTCAGAGTTCGAGCTCTGTGCTGACAGCTCTCTCTCTGCCCCTCCCCTGCTCATGATCTGTCTCTCCCTGTCTCTCAAAAATAAATACATGTTAAAAAAATAAACCTTGGGAATCTCGTATTTATTGTATACCCCTCCCTCAATAAAATAAAAAAAAAAAGAATATACTGTGTTGCAGTTCTTGGAAATTCTTCCTTTGCTCTGATGGATGAGTTGGATCTGGGGATGTGGCAGAGAGCTGAGAAAGTTAATAATAGTGACCCTCCCCCTACAATTATATAATTTCTGTTAATCAAAAAATTTCAAAGAGCATTCTGTTCTACTCTTCAAGTTTGGGACTAGTATTTCTCCCATCATACAGATGAAGGAATGGAGGCACAGAAGCGGCCCATCTTCCCAAGGTTACACAGTGAGCGGGGCCAGAGGTGCGAGCAGAGCACAGCCCTGGTCCAGCCCTAAGCTCTTCTACGGGGCCACAGTCAGAGGGGCAAGGGCCTCCACAAGCACAGCTGTCACAGTCTTTGCAGGAAGGAAAAGAACCAGAGAGTTCAGAGATGCTCCTTTTGGCCTAAGGTTTCAGGAGAGTTAAAGCCCCGAGCCTGCAAGAGTCCCAGCACAAGTGAAGTCAGACCAAAATAGATACTACTTACGTTCAACAGGAAATGACCCATAAAAGAGCCAACCACTTTCCAGATGCCACTCGAGGGACCTCAGTTGGAGAGACATTTTGGAGTCTAATGCAAAAATCTCTTGATGACGTTTCTCAAGTCAGTGTGGGGACCAGAAACAAACAGACATTTGGATTTCAGGGACATGCCCTGCTAAGAAAGCCTAAGCTCTGAGAGAGAGGAGCATGGGAATGAGTATAGAAACCAAGGCCTTGCCATGCTTTGCCAAAATAATTTGAAAAAGGATTATGAGAAATAATGGAAAGAAAAGCAGAAATCCCACATTGAGGAAAGAAGGCATGATTTAACTGCATAGGTGAGATTTAGCTAGTGGCTAGAAAGAAATTTTTTTTTATCTATCTGCTATTGTTCAGTAAATGGGGACTAATTTCTCTAAATCTTGTATTTCAAAAGACTTCTACAGATTTCTTTGAAATAACACTCAGAAGACACTTAGCTTTACATGTCATTCACTTAATTTATGATTGTTATAAAAAATCCTTTTATGTGTTATTGCTTATGAAGAGCATGGTCTCTCTCTCTCTCTCTCTCTCTCTCTCACACACACACACACACACACACACCCACACACACACACACACACACGGGTATTAAGCTATGTAGTCTCTTAGCTTCAAACTCTGCTCTGTGATGCCCAGGTTGGGACTCTGCAAATAGTTTCTTCTTTGCCAGCCGGCTTGCTGTTAGTCCACCAACAGGAGGCGCTAGAGGGAGACTGGAATTCTAGAGGAGTGACAAGGAGCTTGCTCTTTTCTGTTTTGCTTCCTGTTACTGTGTCACCAAAACAACAGTTCCTCACTCTGGCCATGACAGAATTATTTCCAATGGGAGCAGCTGGTTCAAGTTTACATTATTTCCACAATTTCAGAACCAGCCTCATTATGCTTCTTCAGACATACTGGTAACAGCTGGCAGATGCCTTTCCTGTCCCAGCTCCATGGGACCCTTTATCCAAGCTTCCAAGGCTTATTAATCCCAAGCTCTTCTTTCCTCCAGCTGTCGGGCTGGTAACTGCTTTCTGCGTTTTTCCTACAGTATTCCTTTTGCTTTTCCAGTTTTCTAATACCTGCGTAACAATTCTTTATACTAAATTCTCTCTGTGGAAGTAATTCATAAAGTTTGTGTCTCCTGACTGATACAAATATTGGTGCCAGAAGTCTCAGGAAACAGACCCTCAGAGATAGAATTTTTGCAGGTGTTTGATTTGTCTTTAGACCTTGATGTGATATTAAGTTTCTTGTCATGGAAATGGGATGCTGGTAGCCCATGGCACAGATTGGTACTGATTAATCAAATTATTGGCTGTAGATTATTGTGATGAACAATTCCCTGAAGCAGGTGCCTTCAGAGATCAGTGGCTGCTGGGAATAATGAGGGCTTCGTGCTCTGTGGTGTGGGATGCCTTCTTCTGAGAGTGCATGAGGGCTTACACAAAGAAAATGACAGACTCAGGTCTTTAAAGTCTCAGCTCAAGTCCTGGTTAGGGAGATTCTATGGCAGCCCTAAAAGTATCTCAAATCTTTTGTAGCTGCAAACTCAGATACAATATTTAATTGTGAGAGTTGCAGATTTTAAATGTAAATTGAATTCACAGTATACGTCTTCCAGTGAAAGCTGGGATGAGAATTGAGACAGTGTCTGGTTCCATAACTTGGGATGAGGACATCTGCATAGGCTGGCAGGAAGCTGAAAATGTTAACCCCTAAGTCATTCTGAGCCTTCCTGCTTCACCTTCTGTGTCTGAAGTTAGGCTTCCTTTGCTTAAAGTCCATGTAATAACCTCTCCTGAGGCAGGTGCCTTTCAAGGAGACATTGCTCTTCAAGATCTATGCCACTGCTCTTGTCGCACTCGCCCCATAACTAGGGTCAGATCCAGTATATTACAAGGAAACAAGTTCAGAGTCTTGATCCTGAAGGAAAGATTTTATCCTCAAAGATAACTGCAAGATTTTTCTAATTTATATAGGCAGAAACCTAGTGAATGTGTGGAATGGGAGTCTAAGAGCTTTAGACCCAAGAAGGCAGAATATAATGGCTAAATGACTGATATGAGTGTACTTATCAGTGGTTCTCCAATGTGCTAACTTGTACTAAAAATTTGCTTATTTGGGGGCGCCTGGGTGGCTCAGTCGGTTAAACGGCCAACTTCAGCTCAGGGCATGATCTCACAGTTTGTGAGTTCAAGTCCCATATTAGGCCCTGTGCTGACAGCTCAGAGCCTGAAGACTGCTTCAGATTCTGTGTCTCCCCTTCTCTCTGCCCCTCCCCAGCTGGCACTCTGTCTCTGTCTCTCTCAAAAATAAAGAAACATTAAAAAAAAGAATTTACTTATTTGGACTGAACAGTGACCTAAATATAGGGAGTTTCAAGTCCCAGAACTTCCTTGGCATAATGTAGAGAAAGAAAAGATTTAGGGAGAGAGAAATGTTGGGGTAAATACATATGTGTGACCTTCAAACTTCCCTCACCTACTACTGCTCCCTATGGCATGGTTCAAAAGGACCAAGCAGACACTCCTTCACTAATAATTGAGCAATACATTAAAGACGAGATCATCCATATTCTTGAAAATCTTTGTGGTGGCTGTTCTCTGTAAGCTGGTATAATGGTAGAGATGCTGTCACTATTCAATGCTATTCATTAATTTCATTGGCTTTGGAGGGATCTAGAAAAGCAGAGGCCAAATGGCAATGTTCAAGTCACGAGAAATAAGGTGGATACACTTAACATAATACATAGCAGGGGCAAAACAGCCACCAGATTGTTTTGGCCACAAGATCATTGATAGTAGCTGTTGATGGTTACTTTTATGGGTCAATTTGGCTGAGAAAATGTTATTTGGGTGTTTCTGCAAGGGTGTATTTGGATGAAATTAACATTTAAGTCGGTGGACTTGGAGTAAAGCAGATTTCCCTCCAAAATATGAGTGTGCCTCATTTAGTCAGTTGAAGACCTGAATAGAATAAAAAGACCAAGTTTCCCAATCAAGAGAGCAATCTCTAGCAGACTGTCTTTTTTTGTAAATTTTTAATGCTTATTTATTTTTGAGAGAGAGAGACAGACTGTGAGGAGAGGGGCAGAGAGAGACACACACAGGATCTGAAACAGGCTCCAGGCTCTGTGTCAGCACAGAGCCCAATGTAGGGCTTTAACCCACAAACCGAGAGACCATGACCTGAGCTAAAGTTGGATGCTTAACTGACGGAACCACCCAGGCACCCCTCTAGCAGACTGTCTTCAGACTGGATCCCTTTCCTGCCTGTCTGGTCTACTAGCCCGCCTTGCCAATTTTGGACTTGTCAGCTTCTATAATTATGTGAGTCAGTTCCCAATAATAAATCTCTTTCTATGTATATATACACACATCCTATTGGTTCTGTTTCTCTGGAGAACCCTAATACAGTAGCTAGTTGGTACAGGGACCTGGGAATGAAATAGATGGGAAGTCTACTAAATATTACTTAATCTATACAATAGGACAAACTGTAGGTCTGGTGCTCAGTGACTAAAGTCACTACAGAGACAGTCATAGCCTCTCCTCTGGTTTCCAGATCTAAGCCAGCTGTCAGACCCAGAGCCCCTTGACTGAAGGACATGCTGAGTTCTCTTAAGAACTCAACACTGCCACTATATATACTATAAACCTTCTTTCAAGACTTCCCCAGAGAGCTTCAGTCTTTAATGGGGTGAATCTTTAATGCAGACTGTATACTGCGAAAAAGGAAAATCCTCAGATCTGTTGGGGATTAATAAGCACTAGCCCTGAAATGGCAGTAATTTCTGGGACCCCAAAACACTACATAGTCCACCAGTCAACATGGAGGCTAATGGGGGTCAGGTAATGAATGGAATATTGGCCCAACTTAAAATTAAGGAAAGCCCAGTAGGTCTGTGAACCCAGTGGTTGTATCTTCAGTTCTTGAACATGTACATTGCATTAAACATACTTCATTACTGGCAGAATCCCCAAATTTCCTCTCTGGTCCATGGACTGACCCTTGTACTGAGGGTTATTGTTGTAAAAACGGTCAAGTAGGAGTCCCTAGAAAGTCCCCTCCTTACCAAGCCAGTAAGCCAAAAGCAATGGTATATCCCTACAGGAAATTGCAGAGGTTAGTGCCATCACCACAGGCCTCATATCTATCACGTCTCCACTTAAATTCATCTGTTTTCCCTGTGCCAAAGGTTGATGGATCTGAGAATTACATGGATTACTATAAACTTATACAGGTGATGACTCCAGCTGCAGCTGCTGTTTCAGATGAGCTATCATTATGAGAGACAATCAACATAACCCATATGGCCCTTCATATACCATTAGTGATCTGGCACACTAATCCCCCATCCCCACCCCCATACCAATTTGCAATGATGACCAGAAGCAGCTTGATTTTACCTTGCAGAACCAAGAGACCGTCTCTACAGCCTTCCCTTGGGGTTACCTCAACCTACTGTTATAATCTGCAGAGACTGGGGTCATCCTGAGAGTATATCTATCACATGGTCCACTTCACTGATGAAATGCAGATTGGAACTGACATGAGGTAGCAAACAGTACTTGAGATGCCTTAATAAAATGCATGTGAAGTTGGAGAGTGGGAAGTAAACCCTGTAAAAATCCAGGGACTCATGAGGCTTGGTGAAGTTTCTGAAGTGCTAATGGTCTGGAGCATGTTGCAATAGTTCTTTCGAGCTGAAACCTATGTGGCTGTACCTTCTATCACCTACCACTGCAATGAAGGCTTGATGTTGGTGGGCCTTTCGGCTTTTATAGGGAATATACCATATTTGAGTGTATCACTGTGACCCATTTACCCTAACACTGCCAGTTTTGGGTGGATTGGAAAAAGGCTCTGTAGAAAGTTCATGTTGTAGTGCTAGCTACTTTGTTACTTGAAACTTAAGACCAGCAGATCCAATGACACTTAATGTGGCAAATAAGGATTCTGTATGGAGCCTAGGGCAAATGCCAATAGGAGAATCAAAGCAAATACCTCTAGGGTTTGGGAGCAAATCCACACCCTCTTTTGAAGATAACTGATTTTGCTTTTGCGAATAAGCTTCATGGGAGCTGTGTGACCCAGCAAGCCATTCATCGAATAGATGAATCAAATAGAAATCAATCAATCATCAAATAGAAATGGTATACAAGGGAGAGATCAGGCAAGTCTAGAAAGCGCAAGCAAGTGCACAAGGCAAGGGTTAACTCCTTTGACACCTACTCGTTATAAGGTTTCCTTTTTCTCAGTCTTTAACTTTGGCTACATGAAGAGTTATGACCAGCTGACTAACAAGAATTTTAGGTCTGGTTTATAGTTTATTTTTGCCCAATAGGCCGGTGCCACCTGGTAGTTGCAAAAACTGCTACCTTACCACCTCAATCAGGTACATTTCTGAAATCTCCTTATGAAGGGGAATCTTCTGAAGGAGAACTCTGAGTACAATTAGTTGGCTATTATGTTCGAACTGAGCACTGTCCAGTAGTATGGATCTAAGCTCTAGTATCCCAGGGTAGCTACTAAAGATTTGATGACTGTTCGTGGACGTCCCCTCACGGGCCTACTGAGTGCCTGATCTGCTAACTGCAGAGACCAGAGACCAACAATGAGCCCTGGTATGGGCCCTTAGTGGCAGGTGTATTACGTTAGGTCCCTTCTATCACGGAAGCGATAGCAACTTACTCTCACTGGAAAAAACACATTATTGGGGTATGGCTTTGTCTTTGGTACTTCTGTCGGCCTTATTAACTGTCATGGAAGAGCAAAGGAGTGTGTGCTGACCTATCCACTCAGTTAAGGCAGCTTTTGGTGGCTTAGAAAAGTAGCTAAGATGTCAAAAGATTCATATGCTCAAGTCAGTTTTGGAGGAAAAGTCATTTATATGTTCTTTTTCCTACCCGTTTCTCAATGCTCCACCATTGTTCTGTCTGCCAATTTTGAACCAGCAGAGGCACAGGTGGGGCATTTTTAATTTGAGCTACTAATTCTTCTTCTAGAGATGTTTAAAATCAGATATTTGGCAAAATTTATGGTGTGGTTACATTTACTTTCAACCAACCAATCATGCACAGAGAGTGACATCTGCTGGTCATAAAGACCATGTCTTCACCCTGATTCTTTTTTGCAATTTACCAATGACTTTAATTGTATTGCAAAAATAAAATTACCTCTTTCTTGGAAGAAAAACCAACATATGACTTACAGGTGCCAACATCTGTATATTTGTGGGAGATTTTTATTTATTTATTAAAAGAAATTTTTAATGTATACTTATTTCTGAGAGATAGAGAGAGGCAGAGCATGGGCGAGGGAAGGGCAGAGAGAGAGGGAGACACAGAAACCAAAGCAGCTCCAGGCTCTGAGCTGTCAGCACAGAGGCCGATGCAGGACTCAAATTCATGAACCGAAAGATCATGACCTGAGCCGAAGACAGACACTTAACCGACTAAGCCATCCAGGTGCCCCTGTGGGAGATTTTTTTTTAACTAAAAAAAATAAACAAATAAAAAAACCTAAGTTTCTTCTTCATTTTAGCAGACATTGTAGTTTCTTTTGATCAAGAGGAAATAAACTGTTGAATTTGAAAATGAATTAGAAATTCAGCTATTCCCTTTAAAATATCCTTTTAGTTGGAGCACCCTGGGTGGCTCAGCCAGTTAAGTCTCTGACTCTTGATTTTGGTTTAGCTCATGATCTTGTGGTTTGTGGGTTCTAATCCTGCATCGGGTTCTGAGCTGACAGTGCAGAGCCTGCTTGAAATTCTCTCTACCCGCTTATTCTTCTCTCTTTCAAAATAGATAAACTTAAAAAAAATCATTTGGGTTTTTGTTTCAGAGCAGAAATACATGAGTTTGGTTCAAGAGAGAATTCTACTGGATTTAATAAATTACTTGCCACCAAAGGTCATTTGCTTCTGGTTTTGTGTTCTAGTCCTGCTTTTTTGTACTGCTCGTTTCCATGCTTCACTACATGCACTTGCTTCCATTCTTCTTCCTTCCCATCCTTAGATACACATACATATGAAACTTTATACATAACTCGTCCAGATTTATTCCTATATTAGCTTTGGAAATTCTTCCCACTCCTCTTGATGCTAGATTATACTAGATAAAAATTAGGATTTATATTTTCTAACTATGTTTTTAGATGGAAGGTATGCATTTGTTTATTGATAAAAGTATTTGATGGATGGTGATGAAGTTGAGTTTTGTGTAGAAAATACAAACTTTAATTTGCAGGTGGCACATAAATTAGATGCCATTCCCCTTCAGGATTTTTTCTCCCAACTTTTCACTATTATAAAAATGTTGTAACTATCTGCCTTATAAATAAAACTTTTGAATATCCCCAATTCTTCCTAGGAGGTAAATTCCCAGAGGGAAAAAAAATCCCCAAAGGGCTATTAATAATCAAAAAGGGAACTAAAATTAATACTATCATAATAAAAAATTGAGAATAGCCAGGGAGATGAACATTTTATAAATTCAATAAGTATCTATTATCTAGAGGAGTCAACATATACCTTCTAAAGCTGATAAATCGGGGAGTCTGTATGGCTCAGTTGGGTAAGCATCTCTTAATTTGGGGTCAGGTCATGATCTCCTGGTTCATGAGATGGAGCCCTGAGCAGAGCCTGCTCGGGATTCTCTCTCTTCCCCTCTCTCTGCCTCCCCCTATGTGTGCTCTCTCTCTCTCTCTCTCTCTCTCTCAAAATAAATAAATAAACTTACAAAAAATAAAGCTGATAAATCAAAACTGGCATATGTTGGGGCACCTGGCTGCCTCAGTTAGTGGAGCACATGACTCTTGGTCTCGGGGTTGTGAGTTTGAGCCTCATGTTGAGGGTAGAGTTTACTTACTTAAAAAAAAAGAAAACAAAACATAGAACTGGCATATGTATTTGGTGTAAACATATTACTTAGACAGAAAGGTGGAACCACAAAAAGTTAATGCAGAGATGGTTATGGTAATCAGGCAGGCAAGAAACTGTGGCTTTTTATTATAGGACTCATTTTTTAGCAACTACTTTGAAAAGATAATAAAGTTTTGAAATAAAAATGTAAATTTATTAAAATTAAAAAGCATATTTTACCAAATTATTATCCAGAAGTATATTAACTTAAATTCCCACAGGAAATTTTTTGATGGCCCTGAATTACTACAGTGATTTCATATCAATTTATTTATTATTTATATTCTGGTCCATTCAGAAGTTTTGAACTGTTAGAACAATATACATAGCATAAGATAAAAAATAAGTGAGAAAACCTGGGGTAAAGGAAAAATAAGATGAGGCCAGAGATCCAAAGAATCCATCAGAACCATTTAGAAAGCTGGGTAAGAATGAAGGCCCTTGAGCTTATCACAGACCTGCTAATTATCACAGACCCACTAAATCAAAATCTCTAGGGTTAGGCTTTGATATCTTTTTTTTAGCAGGCTCAATGACTTGGCGTCCTGATGTAATTGAAAAGAAGACAAAGAGTGACTAATAGGATATTAGGATATTTATTAATGTCATGATATTTAGAGCATGGGAGCTAGAGAAACGGACATTGTAAGACCAACTCCAAAGAAAACATTTAGAAGTAAATCTTACGTAAACAAGAATCATCCCTTCTCCCACTATAACATTTCATAATCCTCTTCTGATCCCATTAACCTGACCATAACAACACTCACAGAGATGAAAGACTGCTCAGTCTCTCATTTGGTTCTTCAACCTTTACTCTTAAGATGAAGAGGCATGTTCTGGGAGATCTTCTCTTTTCTCTGGCTCCATTCCTAGCCTAGCGTACCATTTAGCTGGATAGTCTAGTGCTTTGAGTCATTATGTATTACATGGACGGGTTAAACCGATACTTAGAAGAATTCTATGGATCAACTAGGCAGTGGTACTTAGTCTTCACTGCTACTTGTGTTCTTATTCTCAGAACATTTTCACACGCCTTATGTTAAAGTGAGAAGTTAAACACGCTGCACTGTTTCATGGGATTTGGTATACAATATAATATAAAGGAAACAGAATTGTAGTTTAATTTTACAATGAAATTAAGAATATATTAAAAATTATACATTAAAAAATGTATCACCTTACAGTGACTTCTGCTGCAGCTGTAGCTTTTGTTCAATGATGTCTGAGAAACGAGGAACTTTTTTTGAAATAGCCACACGGATGTCATCATTCACATTAAAGCAGCTTCTGGACTTTGTCTTAAAATGTAAAAGTGATGAAAATCCCAACTCGCACAGGTATGTAGTTGCAAATGGTACAAGGATTTGCAAAGCTGTCTTGGCCAGGCTTGGAAACACTGTGAACTGAGCACACCAGAAATCCTCAAGCTTCATGGTCTCAAATTCCATGAGGATTTGGCCACTAGCTCGTAATTCGGCAAGATCAGTTTTCATCAAGTAACCGTCATCAACAAAATCCAGATTAAAAAGAAATGGATCCAGTATCCATTTACTTGCCTCATCAAGATCTCCAACAGAAAAATATCCATGGAAGAAGGCGCTCAACTGTTGCAGATGCAGGGTTATTTCCGCTCCAATGCTAGCTGCTTCATTATCTGCAACAATTATTTCTTCAAGGAAAGGAAAGTTGGTAAAATTTCTTTTCTCAATTCGCTTTAGCCAAAATGAAAATTTTCTAACAAAAGCAGATAACTTTTCTCTAGCTGATACTGTGTTCATCCCAGTCCTTTGCATAGATGCACTAAGTTCATTTAGGTGTTTGAATAAATCTGCAAGGTATGCTAAGTGAACTTTAAACTCTTTATTTTCAAAGCCATCAACTAAATTACTGCTTTGGTGGTGAAGGAACTGATTTATTTCTTCATACATTTCAAAAATATGAGTAAGTATTTGACCTCGGGAAAGCCACCTCATTTCAGTATGGAAAAGAAGGACACTATACTCTATTCCAATTTCTTCAAAAAAAGCCTGAAAGAGGCGATGATTTGGAGCTCGTCCTTTGATGAAATTTATTACCCTCACCACAGTAAACAGAGCATCTCTTAGTTTTGTAGGCAAGGTCTTTTTGACAAGTTCATGAGGATTCAACAAGCAATGTGTGATCACGATATGAGGTACCTCTTTTTTCACACAAGCAACAAATTCCGAATTTTCTCCTAGCATGGAAGAGACACCATCAGTACAAATGGAGCCGCATACATCAAGTGCTATCTTATGCTTCAGAAAGAAGTCTCTGAAGAGATTGAACACATCTTTTCCTTTCATTGTTAACTGCAAAGGTTCACAGAACAGAAATTCTTCTATGATCTCTCTTTCTTTTATGTATCGTACAAATGCCATTAGCTGACTGCAGTCATCCATGTCAGTTGTCTCAGCAAGCTGAACGCCCACTTTAAGGGGACTGGCTTTGATGTCTTCTAGAACTTGTTGTAAGATATCCTGGCTCATTTCATCAATTCTAGAATGGATAACATCATCTGATAAAGGTACCTGCTGAAGCTTCTTTTGTGCATCTGGTCCCAAAACTATTTGTGCTATTTCCAACGCACAAGGTTTCACTAATTTTTCAGCTATTGTATGAGGATTCTTCTCCTTGGCACATAAATATGCAAACTGATATGATGCTTGTAACAAGGCATCCTCATGAGATGCAACTCCAAATGCTCTCAAGGTTTCATTCCTTTCAGATGGTGTTGGCATATGTTTCAGGCTATTGAGATCATGCCCACCTACACCACCATGCTGTCTGTTAAAATGGTCAGACAATTTTGATGGTCTGAGGTCAGCATTTGAAAATACCGAGTTACACAATACACACTGTGGGCGTTGAGTTCCATCAACCTCCGTTGTACAGGTGAACCAGTAACGAACATAGTCATCATCCCATTTGCGCTTCTTGGACATGGCACCCCGAAATTCTCAGGTAGTATTCCAGAGATGCTGCAGAATTTTGCTTTGGGAGTAAAATATAACCCACACATTAAAAATCAGTGGCTAACCGAATTATTATTAAAAAATTTTTTGTGGTTTTAATTTTTTATTAAGACAGAGAGAAACAGAGCATGAATGGGGCAGGGGCAGAGAGAGAGGCAGACATAGATTCTGAAGCAGGCTCCAGGCTCTGAGCTGTCAGCACAGAACCTGACACAGGACTTGAACCCACAAACCGTGAGATCATGACCTTAGCCGAAGTTGGACACTCAACCGACTGAGCCACCCAGGAGTCCCCTATGGCTAACTGAATTAAAACAAAGCCACATCTCATGCCATCCTGTCATGTGTACAATGTCAAGAAATATTCTGTAACAGGTCAGTTCCATGTACACCATGACAGCATGGCAGTCCAACTTAAAGCTATCAGCTCACAGCTAGTACGCTGGAATAAATGACTTACCAGCAAGTTACGTATGGGAGATTTGGACTTATGTAAGTTGTGAATACCCATAAATCTTCTATTGGTAAACCGCAGTTATGGCTTAATTTGTTCTCAATGATGTAGGTTCCAAACAAATCTGGTACATTTTGTATTCCCTGAAAGGGCATCTCACTACCACTCCCTCCTTTCATTCTATGCCAAAGACATATGACACCAGCAGTTGTGAACAGGATATAGAGAAGGGAATTATTCACTAAATGCTCTAAGGGCATATTTTGACATAGTGACTAGTTCTTTTTAGTAAAGATTAAACAGGTCTGTAAAACTATTTGATGCTTGAGTGGCTTTGACTCCAACTTAAGCAGAGAATTTCAAATGAGTCTGATTAAGCTGCCTTTGACACAAAGTAGGATACAGATTTGGCTCAGAGCTTCCTTGCTTCTAAAGTGTAACACGCTACCAGTCCATGATTCATATTGTCCATGCACAAAAGCAAAACAAGTTGCTTAGGAGAAAGAGAACTATTCTTTTTTTTTTTTTTAGGTCTTTATTTTCTTTTTGAGAGAGAGAGACAGAGAGTGAGCTGGGGAGGAGCAGAGAGAGAGGGAGACACAGAATTGGAATCAGGCTCCAGACTCTGAGCTGTCAGCACAGAGCCCAACGTGGGGCTCAAACCCACGGACTGTGAGATCATGACCTGAGCTGAAGTCAGACGCTTAACCGACTGAGCCACCCAGGTGCCCCGAAACATAACTATTCTTGTTACTGAGACTTCAGAAACATGTCTCACAAAAGGACACCCTTAGTTACAATAGGAATTTCATGACGCTTTTTCACAGCACTACCCATTAGTAAAAGTAGTCAAGAAAGAAGCTGAAACAATGGAATGAAAATAAGCAGTATTTCCAAGATTAAGATTTGTTTCAGTCTGAGGACAAGGATTAGAAAGTAGTGGTTTCTCATTTAGTCAATGGAGAAACCAGCAAAGTCTTTTGTTAACATGCAGATTCATGGCCTCATCCCCAGAAATTCTGATTTTCTAGCTCTACAGTAGGGGTCCGGAATCTATTCCACATAAACATTTTGGATAATTCTTACAAATAGTAACTAGAACAGTAATCTTTAGTAAGAGATGCTCATCACCATCACTGGGAACCCCTCTGAAATTATATATCTCCAGGAATACTTTAGAATAAATCATCTGCTACAGAAGGACAAAAGACTCTGAGTCTTGGGGAATCTGGCTGGCTCAGTTGGTATTGATCTCGGGGTTGTGAGACTAAGCCCCATGTTGGCCTTAAATATTACTTAAAAAAGAAAAGACTATAAATCTTGTCCTGGCGATTCTAATAATATCCTACTGAATAGTCAGATTTAGAGGAATAAAGACAAATCCTTTGGGCCAACCCCTATCTTGCACATATTCTAAGTTGCTAAGTAAATAGTCTAAATGCTTTAATAGGCATTTAAGTTTCTGAGTTGGTAACAACCTCCAAAGAAAGTCGAAGGACCTAAAAAGAAAGCCAGGCCTTTTCTCTTTTTCTCCCTCCTTAGCAATAAGCAAAGGTATAACCCACAGATAGGTGCAAATATACCTTAGAAAATAGTTCTGGGGTGCCTGGGTGGCTCAGTCGGTGATTTCAGCTCAGGTCATGATCCTAGGAGTGTGGGATCAAGCCCTGCATCGAATTCCAAACTGAGCATGGAGCCTGTTTAAGATTTTCTTTTTCTTTCTCTCTCCCCTCCTCTGCTACTGTCCCCATTCATCCACTCTATCAATAAAATAATAAAATAAATATATAAAAAAGAAAATAGTTTTATCTCCCAGATAAACAAGTGACCCTCTAAGTTTCCAAAGTCCTACAGAACAGAATGTGGCTGAAATAACTTAACAGGGACACATTTAAATCCAAATGCCCACTTTGGCCATAAAAAAAACCTCACAATAAGCCAAGAAAATAATTTAAAACACTAAATTTCTAGTGGCTGTGCCACAATTAACTAGCTTTAAAATATACTTCTACGTAAACTAATAAGGTGACATGTCATATAGCTGTTTGTTATGAGTCAATTAAAAATAGGATCAATCAGTAAAGACGATTTGAAGTTTAAAGGTTGATTTTAAGCTTGCTTTTTTCAAGTGATGAAGACTAGAGGATCAACTCTATTTAAAATCTCTCCTAATTGATAATAAATTTAGGACATCAGCATAAAAATGCTTATCTTTCTGTATTCTCATGTGTATATTTACCACGTGTTTTAAGGGCCCCAGGAAGTGAATGAAAAAGCTTTGCTTCTGTCTACTACATGCTACTCATGTTTTAATTGAAAATGTACCTGTTTTGAACAAAAGAATTTCTAGAAAAATTCATTTGCAGCATGCCTTCCCATCCCCTTCAAAAAGCGAGAATGGGTAGCAGGAATGTTCAAGATCCTTAAAAAGGAATTTACTGCCCAAGGGGCTTTCTTGTGTTTTAGAACCTCACAATTTTTATTTTCTCCTCTGTGGTATTTAGTAATCACAATATCCTAAAATATGTAAACATTAAAACAGCAACATCATAGTAAGAAATTATTGTTCATTTAAAACAATAGGTGTGAAAATGGTCTGCTTGTGTGGAAAAGAACGTACTCATTTATTGGAGATACAGACTCACAGGTTTTCTTGTGAAATAATAAGACGTCTGGGATTTCCTTTGAAATACCCTACTTCAGCACACACACACACACGCACACGCACACAGTGGGGTAGAGACAGAAGATGTAAGATTGGCGCTTAATAATGGGTTCACATCATTACACTATTCGCACTATTTTTATGTTATGTGGAGAATTTTACAAAATAGTAAAATAAACAAAAAAGCATTATCTTATTAAGATAGATGTAATTCATTTTTTAGAATGATTCTTTTGAGAGTTTGGGAGTCATATCAAGATGCACAATGAAAGATGTGATATAACAAAGTAAAACTGTTTTTCCAAGTTTTTGAAGTATAAGGGTAGATATGCAAAGTTAAAAGTGAGCATTCATATAACAGAAATCTTCGGGAAATGCTAAAATATATATCTCGGCAGGGACAACACCCAAGTGCAATTGTAAGCCTAAAACTCCAAACCCGACTCAACTTCTCTCTAGCCGTCGCCCATGCCAGTCCAAGGGAGCGGCGGGTGTCCGGGCGACGGGATTCATCAGTACACTCTGCCCGGAGAAACGGGACAGAAATATAGTAGCTGAGCAAACGCTCCGGAGGCAAACGCCTAGGCTCCTGGCTTTGTCACCTGGAGGCTGGGTCCCTTCCAAGCCTGCATTCCTCAAGTGGGGATGACAATAGTACCTACCTTACAGGGCTGTTGGGAGCTTTAATGATTAAGCATGCATGTAAAGCACCCGCAGCTCGTAACTGGTAGGACCTGTTGGTGCATTATTAAGGACGGTGCGCTTGGGAAGCGGCCCGGGCGAGCTACGCGCGCCGGGGGCGAGGAAAGAAGACGCCGCTCGGTCTCCACCCGCCTGTCTCCAAGCCTGGGCGATGCTCGGGCTTCTTTCGGGAGCCCGGCTCCGGCTCCGGTCGCTCTCCGCTAGGGCTGGGGTCCAGCCTGTGGGCGCCGGAACCGGTCAGGGCGGCGGCTCTTGCGGACGGTCCAGTCCCCGCGCAGGAACCTGCGGGGCGCGGTGAGACAGAAGCGTCCGCAGCGACCTCCACCCCTGCGGCGCCAGGGTTCCATCCGGGTTCTCCTTGTGGCTTCCCGCCCGCAGACAGAGCGAGGTGTCTCCCCACACGCAGGCGCATTTAGCCACGGCGGAGGGCTCGGCTGGCCTGAGTAGGGAGCATGCGCCTTGGCCCTCTCCTTTTATTATTTTTTTCCTTTTAATTGTGTACGTGGAGCGTGTGTGTGTGTGTGTGTGTGCCCGCTCCTTTTATTATTTTTTTCCTTTTAATTGTGTACGTGGAGCGGGTGTGTGTGTGTGTGTGCCAGAGAGGATGAATGTGTGTGTGTGTGTGTGTGCGCGTGTGTGTGTGTGTGCCAGAGAGGATGAATGTGTGTGTGTGTGTGTGTGTGTGTGTGTGTTTGCCAGAGAGGATGAATGTAGAATCTAAGGAATGGAAGGTATGGTAAAGTCCACATAGTTCTTCAGAGCGTTAAATTTTGTGTGTGTCAGGCTTTGGATTTGGATTGTAACTCTCCAATAATTAGCATTTTCTATGTGTGATCACGGGGATAAGGAAGGAAGCTTCATGTACTCCCAGATTAAACATCCAGGCAAATGGGAGTCTGTACATTCCATTAAGATACTCCCCGTGGAGATGAGCTTCTAGAGCATGTGTCTTCTCGCCCATGCAGGTCACCCCTTCCCATAAATTAGAACATGTGGATGAATTTCCTCAGAATCATTCATTTTAGAGGAAAGATCTTCAATTTTATCTAAAATTCGTTTCAACAGGTACTAAAGATAGAAATCCATATTAGATTTTTAGAGGAGAAATTCCAGAGTAGAAACTAAAAGACTGCTTAAACTCCAATATAGACCTCCTTTCCTATTTGGGGGGCGGATTTCCTTTCAGAATCATTACAAACTTGGTGAAAGAACAATTTAATCATCTTTCTATAGTCTGTCTTGTTAAAAGCATCCCACAGGGCTGGGGATAGGGATAGTATCAGAGAATGTGGGATAGATGCATCATTTTCAGGTGTTCAGGGTGAACTGAAGCCTGCTTGAGGTTTCTGGCACAGAAGAGATTACAAAAGACCAGTCTTTCTGGTCCAGAAAGCAAGGCCTTAAATACTACAGAGAGGAGTAAGCTTTAGAGTCAGTAGGTACTTGGTTTTATGTACTGGCCCTAACACTTTTACTTATGAGGCCCTGGTAAGTAAAGCTACCTAGAAAAGCAAGCTACCTAGACCTATTAAGCCCATGGGCTTAGTGTAAAATAGGGGGATTATCCATTACTCCATGAAATTTTTTTGCAGAGAGAATATATAAAAATTACATACATAGTCCCAGCACTCAACAGGCAGCTGTTATTGAGAGTAAATCAAAGTTCACATAATGAATCATGTTCCAGGTGTGACCTTTTTACCAAAACGAAGTAAAAATTAAGAAATGAGTTTGGATATTATAGAATTCTTCCTAAAATCAGTAAATTAGTTTCCACAAGAGGGAACAGAGACCTTGAAAAGTCAGGTGACACATTTTTTGACTTAAAAATATCCTGAAATTTTCTAATTCAAAATCAAAAAGGCTAAGCCCTCTGCCAGTCCCATAAACTACTTTTCTGCCAAATATTTGAAATAATGCTACAAACCACTCAGTTAAGTTTTCTAATTATATATCTTTATTACCAAAAGATAAATAAAATACAAAATAGGCAGTCACTTTGTTGAACCACTTCATGTTAAGGTAGGAGTATGAACACATAAGTCATTGACTTTCTAGAAATGGGTAAGAATTAGCTCTATTTACATTGCTGTTTTAATTTCATACTAGTCTGAATCTACATCTTATATTAGAATACTTGACAATTTGATTGTTACGCTCTTACAGCACTATTTCTGAGATGGTAACTTAAAGCCGTATCCTAATCAGTTTTGGTGAGCTGTTAAAAAGCCAGTGTACTTATGTCAGGGGTTTGAAACAAGCCATTTTTATTGACCCCGCTCTGTCAGTATTATCTTCATCATGTTCTTAGAAGAGGCCTGAGGATCATGGTGGCCTCAGTTATTAATAGCCCCATGAGCTATCCTTATTAATTCTTTGAAGAAACCTTCAACTTCAGGTTTTGCTTTTTGCATATTTTACAGACACCTGCGCGCTATAAAGATTAGGTATAATGGAAATTCTACAATCTTTTAAAATTTAATATTCATGATTTTTACATAAAGGCAATCACAATTAAAACAACAAATGGTATCACAAACCGTATTTTCTATGATAGAGGAAAGGATTTCTGTGTCTAAAGGCTCATGTCTAGAATGGTAAAAGACCATTCCAACATTGGCTCAAAGATGACAAAATATTATTTTTCTGCTTTTCTGGGTGTAAGGTACAAGGAAATATTTTAAAAATTGAAATTTATAACCAAGTAGAAAGAATTATTACTATAGAGACCGACATGGGGGATAAAGTTATTCATATGTTCTACAGGTTTCCTTTCAGTAACCCAAAGCCTAGAGTAATTTTTTTTAGTTTCAGACCAGGGAAACCTTAGAAGGCAAAATAAATGATTCTCAAATAACTACAATTATAGTTACTAATAATTTGAAAAAAAGGAAACCCTGATTTTGGGAAAGTAATTAATCTGCCTTCAAAATGCATGCTAACTAGATAAAGGGCCATATGAACTGTGGAAATGAAATTTAAGCCTTAATAAATGTTGAGTAGAAGACATTCTTGTTAGGTAGAGAGCTAAGGCCTCTTTCCACATCACCTAATATAAAATTGGAAATAAACTCTTAATATTCACTTAATATAATTCCTCTTTATCTGTTTCTTCAGTGTGCAAAAAAATCAATTTACTAAGAGACTTCTGGAAGCTTTATTAAAGTCAGGCAGCAAAAAGTATAGTCAAGGGGTTTTCTACCTACATATACAGATACAAAAGAATGTATCTATGTGTCTATCTTGGGTGATTGTCTATAACTTGTTACTACTGTCCAAGGAAGGAGGCCATGGGGTCATCTGGCCTCTGACGTTTCATTCTATAGGCCTCCATTTCCTCTTCAGTAGGTTCCCGAGTTTCATAAATGCTATTGTAAGGCCGCTTCCTCTCATCAATCTGCATGATCTCCTTGACGTGCAGAAGGCGGGCTTCCTCTGCATTCAGTGCCTACAGTGAAAGAAAAAACCGTGCGTACCACCAATAGTAGCAGAGTACCAAAAGACCCCACTAAATGTAAATTGCTGTATCAAAAACCTAGATGATCTTAAAGAGCTTGAGAGCGCGTCTACTGTCAAGCTACTAGTCACTATTTGGCTGATACAATATGTTCACAGAGCATAAACATTTTCCCAGATTTTCAATGTTGAAAATATTTTACTTAATAACAAAGATTCAATGAGATTCATTTTGCTAACATAAGTCCACGACTGATGCTTCTGGTGGAAACTACAATTCTGACTTTTCCCAAGGACTTGCTAATACTTAAAATTTTAGAGCTAGAAGGTAATTCTTTCTGTACAAATGTCAATAACTCTAAAATAACAGCTTTATAAAGCTCATTTCTTCTGTACATAGGTGATATTTATCACACATTCCAAGAAGCAGGCAATACTCATTTTTAAAATGAGCTTGGAGGTAGGACTAGATAACTTCTTAAGGTTGCTACAAATAAAGAATACTGTCATCATTCTGGCTTCACAAAGTACCTTTTTCAATTTTTCATGTTTCTTTTCTTCATCATCACTATCTGAACTGCTCTTTCGATGCTTCTTTTTCTTCTTCTTTTTCTTCTTTTTATCTTCTTTTAGTTTTTCCTGATGCATCTGATAGAGAGGATTGAAATATAGGGTTATTAATGCAAAAACATTAAGTTCTGGTGCAAATTTTAAAATCTGCCCTCTAACACTTAAAATTTTTGGACATATGGGGTGTTGGGTGGCTCTGTTGCTTAAGTGTCCAACTTCAGCTCAGATCATGATCTCACGGTTCATGAATTCAAGCCCCGCATCAGGCTCTCTGCTGTCATCGTGAGGTCCGCTTCGGATCCTCTGTCCCCCTCTCTCTGGCCCTCTGCCCTGTGCATGCGTACACTCTCTAAAAAATAAATAAACGTTAAAAAAATTCAGAACAAATGATTATAGACTTACCTCCATGAGGGTCTGAGGTTTTTTCATAGATTCTTCTCCAGTTAAATCATTTATAACACATTCCTCTGAATTCTGTAGGAAAAATATAGTCGTTTGACTTGAGTATCATGGTTACTGACGACTGAATAAAAAGTTAAACGTTGAAACATGAGAAATATGTTTCATACACATTCTGACTTAAGAGCTTTTGCTGTTTTACACTTGCAGGAACTAGAGGCCAAGTACTTACAGCAGTCTCCTTTCCAGCTTCTCCAGTGCAATAGGAATACTTGAAAAACGAGTGACAGCATTTGTATCCCCATCGGCCTTCTTTCCAGTAAGATCCCCAGATGTGCTGCAGAGAGAGTCGTTACTTACAAAGGAACCTGAAACTAGGGACTCTCATATACTGTTGACACGAGCATAAAATAATACAGTCCTTTAAAAGGTTAATTTGGGAGGAAAATTATGGGGATTCCAGGGCTAATAGGGAGAGGGTGGCTTGCTCTCAAGTGTGAGAGCAGGCATTAAATTATAATGGCCTTACATTCTATTCCCAAAACTTTAAAAGAAAAAAAAATGAGGATATCTGACTTCTCTTTAAAAATTTAGAAGGACTGGGAAATTCTGGGCCCCCATTCCCACTTGGCAAGAACTGGCTGTTGCTGACCAGTGGATACCCCTTTTAGACAGGATTTGTGTTCTCTAGTACAATTTGCCTGACTCACTTCACTCATATATGATTTAATGGCCTGGCTCCTATAGGTAGTCCTGTTTTGATCCAACTTAGAGAGACAACTGTAGTTTGGGTACTTCAAGAGTATAGCAAGTAACATGTTTTATGATGTGATGCAGTATGATTTACAATGTATCACTTATGTTCTTGTCAAAATATTTAATTAAGCCCTTAGATCTGAATTTGTTTATAGGAAATATAGAGGACAGAGGAATAACTTGTATGATGTCACCAGTCAAAACAGAATGTGAGACAGTTTACAAAATAACTGGCCTAATCTGTTTAAGCAGAGGGAGATAGAGAAAGAGAGACATAACAACCCAAATAACTTTGGATTCTGACTCAAAACAAAAACAAAAGAAAAAACAAACCACCTATTTAAAGCCATTTTTGTGTATATTTTGGTAATGTGATTAAGAATTACAGATTAGGGGCACCTGGGTGGCTCAGTCAATTGAATGACCAGCTTCAGCTCAGGTTATGATCTCACAATTTGTGGGTTCGGACCCCGCGTCAGGCTCTGTGCTAA
The DNA here is from genome assembly GCF_006229205.1 of Suricata suricatta. Classification (NCBI taxonomy): domain Eukaryota; kingdom Metazoa; phylum Chordata; class Mammalia; order Carnivora; family Herpestidae; genus Suricata; species Suricata suricatta. The sequence continues at coordinate 98,745,882 of NC_043705.1, read as the reverse complement.
TAGCTAGCTCAAAGCCTGGAGCCTGTCTTCAGATTCTGTGTCTCCCTCTCTCTCTGACCCTCTCCTGCTCACGCTGTCTCTCTCTGTCTCTTAAAAATAAATAAAAAACATTAACAAAAAAGTAAAAAAATAATTACAGATTAGATAATATCAAGGAGCTCATGTTAATTTTCTAAAGTGTGATAATGTAGGGGAATATCCTTAATCTTAGGAGATACATGATATAGTGTCTATGGGTGAAATATCATAATATCTGTATTTTTAAGTGTTTTAGTAAAAAACACCCACAAATATATATATGAGCTTGCGTGCATGCGTATAACATCAGCATGCATACCCCCCTCCCTCTGCCCAGGCAAAGCATATATGGCAACATAAAAAAAACTTCTGACTCTAGGTGGTGGGTATATATGGGTGAACACAATAGCATTCTTTTATATTTTTATATTTTTGGAAAAATTCCATAAAACAAAATTAAGATGTAAAAAAAGAAAAAACAAAACCCGAGCATCACAATGATTTGGTAATGAAGCTATACTAAGAAAATAAAACTCAGAGAATAATGCTAACAAGGACACCAAATGGTTCTAGTTAAACACATACTGTGTGATTGTGGATCTTCACATCCTCCTCATACTTAGAGCAAGCGACAGCCCTCTCCTGTCCTTTGATGACTGTCCCATGTCTTGAGTACTCCACATAGTCTTCAGTCTGAGCTAGAAGCAATTCAGCTGGAGGGGTATCCAAGTGTTCTTGGCCACCATACTGAAGGAACATTGAACATTATTATTAAATACATTTTACAGAAAGGTTTGCATTCAAATATCTATTGATGAGTTTATTTACAATTGGAAATGTTAAAGGGATATTCTTTATGGGCTCTGTTATATAAAATAAAGTGAAAAAGAAAAAGCCACAGAATTTTTATAGGAAAATAAAAGATGTCTGAGTTGCTACTTATGTGCTGAATGTGGCAGATTATCAAATGGCCATCAATTCCTCTTAATCTTGTACGCATGCCCATGTGCCACATGACTTTGCTACTCTTCCCCTCAACAGATAGTCTGTTGTTTCTCCATCTTTTGAATCTGGTCCTGGCCATGTTACTTGTTCAGGCCTGTGAGAAACTGGCAAATGTGATGCAAGGAAAGGCCTGGAAAGCACTTGTGCAGTGGGGCATACTTTTGTTGCTAGTATCCCAAGAATGCCACATGAAGCTGAACTCGCCTACCAAAGGAGGACAGCCCCCCTGGGGCAGACATGAGCTGTTCCGGATGAGGGCTGTTAGCACAATTAGCCCTGCTAACTGCTAGAGACCAGAATGAGGCCATTCTAGATCATCTAGCTTCAGATGGGCAGGCCCAGACCAGGAGACCCAGCTGACATACGAAATCATCAAAAATAACAAGTGTTTCTTTTAAACTGCTATGTTTTTCTAGAGCTTTTTTTTTCCCCTGCAAAAGCTTCCTGATACAGCTATACTGATAATGTATGCACCTGATTAAGTCAATGTGAGGACAGGACTGTTCCTAACAAATTAAAAGGGACTTTGTGTGAACTGTATTCCAAATGTAAATTGAATGATTATTAATTTGTCATTTCTCTTTAATGAACATTCTTTTTTTAAGAATTTTGGTCAAAATTACCTTTTCCAGGATGCTTTCTTTCTGCTGTTCTTTAAAGTCTTCTTTTTTGACTTTGAAGGACTTGTACAACAGCTCTAGTTTTGTAGGATCGGCCTGCAGATGCACCTCAGATCCCTTGTCATAGGCTTCCCAAGCAAACACTACAAGCATCAAAGACATCTTAATGACTTGTCAGCTATGTCTATTGCATGCTTCTTGAAAACAAACGCTTAAAAATCCCCCAAGTTTCTTCTGAGCTTATATACAATACCTTGCCTTAGAGCAAACACTTACGCTGTGTCTGGGCCATTGAAATGGTATCCCCTGTGTATCTAACGAAGTTATCCCCTGCATAGCTCACTCTGTAAACACAAATTTAAAAAACCAATTGTTTCAGAAATTGCTTTCTTTAAGGAAAATTCATTCTCTTCTGACCCAGATGATGTTCATTTTAACTCAGATACAGTTTTATGATTAAAAACTCTCCCCCCACCCCCGCCCTACCTTGAAATCTGTACAATTTAACGTGATACTTACTCATCTGGATTCTTTCCTGCATTGGCATAGGGATTCTCTCTCATCGCTCTAGTTTTGGGATCATAGTAAGCAGAATTTGGATCTAAATTCCGCAAATACTAGAAAGGAAAAATGGTTTAAGACTGCATTAATGCTTACTTCTGTCACAAAAGATTTCAGCAGCCTAGGCAGAAGAGTCAGTCATGACCAATTGTGTGTATGCACTTCTGGGGTACAGAAGAGAAAAAACAGAATGATACCTAATCTTGGAATGACTGACTATATTACCCATATATTGTCCAGATACCAGATGAGTAGACACAATTTGGGGTGGGAGAACAAATATTTTTTGAATGTGCAAGGCTTACTTTCGCAATATCTTCTCGAATCCTGAGATTCCGGACAGTAATTCGCCTCTTAGAGTCAAAGTTCTGGCCAGGCATGTCAATATCATCTGCATATTTATCTTCATCCTCATCTTCACTATTATGATCTTTTTCCTGAAGGAAGGGGAAAGAGGGAGAAACAAATTATAAGAAAAAAAAGAGCAGCATCTAGTTCTTGCATTCCTTTAATCAAACTCTTATTCACATATTCCTTAAAGCTATTATTATTAGTTACTGTTATTAGCCATCAGAAGTTGAAAAATTTAGTGTATACCCAGACAAGGCAAATATTTATTACCGTTTGAGAATTTGGTTCCTCTTCTCCCCACTGGTGTTTTGGAGAATTCTGCATTATGCAAGAAGAAAAATAATTTGTAATTTTATTCCACTGAATCTACTGATTCACACTTTATTTTACTATTTTTTTTAATGTTTATTGAGTTTTGTGAGAGACAGAGAAAGAGTGAGCGATCAAGCGAGCACGAGCAGGGTAGAGAGAGAGAGAGGGAGACACAGAATCCAAAGCAGGCTCCAAGCTCCAAGTTGTCAGCACAGAGCAGGGCTCAAATTCATGAAATGTGAGATCATGACCTCAGCCAAAGTTGGATGCTTCACCAACTGAGCCACCCAGGCGAACCTATTGTTTCACACATTAAATACATAGGTAAAATGTAACTTTAACCGATCGAATTCTATTTCTCATTGTAATGAACACATAAGTTCTGAATACAAGTATGTAAAATTATACAAGTATAATTTTACCAGACTGTCTACAAAGCCAGTAAATTTCTAGAGAATTTTCAATGATATAGGATTATATATTACTTACAAAGGTAAGAAGAACATCAAGATAACCAATGTAATCAATATCTATTCATTTCTTATATGTTAACCTTTAGACATACCATTTTTGCTAAACCTTACTAGTTTTCTATCAAGTCATGTTATAGGATCATGTAATAAGTATCTTTAGAGGCAAAACAGCTTTTGTAAAATTTAGGTAATGAAAGAATCTACTCAAATGACACCATATTGTAATTTAAGGAGAATCTGGGGTCCTTGGCAAAAAGATACTCTTTCTTCACTAGTAATTGGTCAGGATTTTTCTCTAATTCCACAAAGTGCCTATACCAAAGTAGTCAGTATTTTATCATGTCCCTTTAAAAAGCTTCAAAGGTTAAAAAGAGTATCTTATGGCATTAGTGGGAGAATATGGAAATATACGTGTGTGTGAATCTATCTACCTATCTATCCATTCTCCCTATATAAATAGAATGATAGAGATAGATACACATACAATAGATCAGTGAGAGTATACATTTGTGCAGCTTTCCTGAATGGTAGCTGAGTGATATGACATCAAAATATTAAATAAAAATACTTAGTGTCAACAACTGCACATTAAGGAATTTATTCGAAGAGAATACATCAATTATATAGTAAAGAGATATGGACAAGAATGTGATTTATAGTGTTGTATATAGTATCAAAAATTTGGGAAAAAAATCAAATTAATAATTGACAATTGGGTATATACATTACTGCAATTAGTGAACACTGAACACCCATTAAAGGTGATTCTATCTGGGACACCTGGGTGACTCAGGTCAGTTAGGCGTCTAACTCTTAGTTTCAGCTGAGGTCATGATCTCATGGTTGTTAAGATCAAGCCTCATGTCTAACTCCACACTGGGTGTGGAGCCTGCTTAGGATTCTCTCTCCCTCTTTCTCTGCCCCTCCCCTACTCATGCTTGTGCTCTCAAAAAAAAAAAAAAAAAAGATGATTCTATTCAATTTGCTTAAAGGAGTCACAAGAAAAATAAAAGAGATTATGGGGGGTGAGGTTTTGAGATAGGGTGGATGGAGGCAAGGATGGGAGACTTTTTACTGCATATCTTCTGAAACTGCTTTGAGTTTTGAACCATGTGAATTTATATAAAAATAAGTAGGTCTATATTTAATTACACAAAAAACATCATCTCATTGTTCCTATTGTTTAACTGAAAGAGGTGATAATTAAGTATGCAAAGATAAAATCCACATAAAAAACAAGTTGTATTATCATTACATACGTATATTGATATACAGGGGGAGGTGGAATGGGACCTAGAAAGGCCTGCTTCAAAATGTTTATACTTAACATAGGAGATACTGATTTTCTTCCTTATAGTTTTTCTAAAATGTTTTCAATGCATATGTGTTACTTTCAGAATCAGACATTATTTTAATAAGGATTTCATTTTTTAAGTAATTTCTACACCCAACATGGGGTTTGAACTCACAAGCCCGAGATAAAGAGTTGCAAGCTCTAATGACTGAGGCAGTCAGACACCCCATTTATATGTGTTCTTTTTAAGTTTTTTCATTTATTTTTATTTATTTTAGAGAAAAAGGGAGAGTGAGAGGGGGAGAGGGGCAGAGAGAGAATCTTAAGCAGGCTTCATACTCAGTGTGGAGTGTGGAGCCCAGTGTGGGGCTTGATCCCACAACCCTGGGATCATGACCTATGCTGAAATCAAGAGTCGGACACTCAACCAACTGAGCCACCTAGGCGACCATTTTTTTCCTTTTATAAAAATATATATTTTTAGGTTTATTTATTTTGAGAGAGAGAGAAAATAGAGTGTGCACATGCAGGGGATGGTCAGAGAGAAAGAGGAAGAGAAAGAATGCCGAGTCCTGACATGGGACTTGGTCTCATGATCTGTGAGATGACCTGAACCAAAATCAAGAGTTGGATGCTTAACTGACTAAGCCATCCAGGGGCCCCTGTTTTTTAAAAATAATTTTTTTTAGAGTGCCTACCTACAAGTTGCCAGGTCAACAAAAAAATTTATAATGCTGTACAGAAAGTTCTATCTCTATAGTAGACTATTCTACTATATGTAGTTAATAGTAATATCCAAGTACTGAAGTGGGCAAAAATCATCAGTTCCCTGTATACATTTAAGTATGCTTACTGGGGAAATAAAATTATACTAGATTCACAATAAACAACAGAAAATACACTGAACAAGAGAAACAGCCTGTTTTCCTTTTTCCAGAGTTGGTGGTAACAACAGTTACCAATTACCAAGTATTTACTTACTATGTGATATGAATGCTAAACCTCCTGATGGGTACATGTTATCTCTATTTGAGAGATGACAAACTGAGGCTCAGAAAAGTAAATTAATTTTTCTATGATCACCTAGCTAGCCAAGGGCAGAGCTGGATTTTAGCATTTATCCATTAACCTGGGCTGTAAGCCTGCCTGCTAAGTGGCCTCAGGGACTGCACACTTAGTGCTTACTTAGGTCTGTTTCTGATTCATACTTGTGAAGAATCCCTTTTAGGAATTTAAACTCAAAAAAAAAAAAAAAAAAGGAATTTAAACTCCAAATGTTTAGTTTATTATTTACGTGTGCCATAAATTTGTTAAAAAGAAAACTTTTAATAAGCACAAAATATATTAACTATTAAGTTGTCATGAATAAAAAATTGGCTATATCTTTTTACTATAAATTTTTTTTACTCAGCTATCAAATTATAGTCATTATGGAAAATGTAGAAAATACTAGTAAAAAAACCAAAAATTTACTAATTCTACATTGAATAAGAATTAGTATTCTGATCTTTTTTCCTACGTGGTATTACAGTATTTTTTCATGTGTTATTCAAATTTAAGTGGTATCCACTGTTGTTACAAAGTAGTGACAAGCGATTTTAAGAGCTATGTCCCATTGATTCATGCAGATGTGGGGCAGTTTACTTTACCAATTCCCATTCCTGTTTAAGCTATTTCAATTTCTTGCTATCTTAAAAAGTGCTACAATAAATATATTTGCATATGATTTTTTTCTGATTACTAGAAAATTCTTTAGGATGGAAGGATCTACTAATTTAATTTCAGAAAATGTATATACATATTTTATGGCAACATTCTTTCCAAAATGATTGTGTCAAGGCATATTCCCGTGAATGGTATAAAAGTGCCAGTATTAAACTTTCCTCTGAATATTACTTCTCTGTTTCTAAAACCTTGGTTTTGTTTTTTTTATGTTTATGTTGTTTTTGCAAGAGACAGAGAAAGTGAGCAGGGGAGGGACAGAGAGAGAGGGAGCCAGAGGATCTGAAGCCTGATAGCCGGATGCAGGGCTTGAACCATGAGCCGTGAGATCATGACCAGAGCCAAAGCTGGATGCTTAACTGGCTGAGCCACTCAGCGGCCCCCTCCCCGCTATAATCTTTTCTAATTGGAGACATAAAATGAATTCTTGTCTCAATTTTCATTTTTTGTTTACTAAAAGTTTGAATTTTTTTACTGATCATTTTTATTACTTACAGCCTGTTCCACTAATTTCCCTGAGGCTAATTCTTCTTGGAGTTTCTGGGCTTTCAGTGTTCGTTTTGCCTAATAAAAAAGGAAACACTTGAAATTAACTTTACAACATTCAAATGAACATTTAGTGTTTTTATATTTAAAATCAATAAATTTATTGTGTTCAGAAAGGTCACTAAACAAAGTCATCTCTATGAGATTTCTTGTAGCGCCAGATCAGGAGTTTGTACCTCCAGTTTGAACCAGGCGTTAATGTAAACTGAGCCAAACAGCACCGATGACTAAACTGCAGAGCACAAGCTCTGTCCAGAAGGGGCAACTGTCACCTGACTCCAGGTGACTGTTGCCAGGTAGACCCAGGATTAACATATCATTGTCCAAGAATAGATGAAACTTACATTATACGAAATCCCATGATTTTTAAATGTAAACACTACTTAAAAAAAAGAAGCAGTGTGACTATGGACTTTAAGGAATGGGGATGAGTAGGTAAAACCATAACAGAAAAAAAACTGAAGTTAAATTAAAATAAAATTCAATTTTCTGAAATGAGTTATCCTATTCCCCTCTCACCTCTCTCAAATGCTATGTGAGACAACTGTAAAAACAGGTCCATGGGCAAGATGCAGTGGGGCTGGGGATAAGAGTTTATAACCTTAAAAAGCCAAAAGCTTTAGATACTAATCTATTCTCATGCTTCCAGTATCTTCTGCAACCTCAGAAAGCTAAAAACAATATACGAATCAAATAAGAAGGCACTGCTGCCAGTAGGGCTAGCCCACTTTATCTGCATTGTTCCATTAGGCCCTACTACTACTATTATAAACATGCCACCATTTGTATATCACATCAGTGATAACTGCAAAATGTACATTCTTTAAGGAGTGTAGGAAAGAAGGAAACTTTGCTCACCAGGTCGACTTTGGCGTATTCTTCTACAATTTTCATGTGTTCCTCTGGATTGTAGCCATTCCACCGGTCCCTCTTCCCATCATAGTCAAATGTCAGCTGGGGCTGGACATGCTCATCCGGAGCGATATTAGTACCTGTAAATTTGGCTCCAACTCGCCTGGGTCTCTGTGAAATAGAATAAAGTCACATCTTTTCCTCAGTTCCTGTAACCTAGAGGAAAATTTCAGATGACTTTTACAAAGGGAGCATACACACACCAGTGGAGCTTATGGGCTGCTCAGTTATCAGTTATTCTCCCAGCAGTAAATTTTGATGGTGCTAATCTAATTTCACTCAAATTAATTCTTTATTTAATTTGTGTCAAAATTTAGGTAATTTTAGGAAAACAGAATTAGCTATCTGACAAGGAAAAATGAAAGGGACTCTCTGATAAGTTTCTCAAATTCTCAAAGGTAAGTTTACCTCAAAGCAGTCTTTCTTTTTGTGTGTCATGGCCCCACAGTTTTCACATGCTCCTTTGCGGTACTTAGTAGTTATAGAATTCTATAAATAGATATAAAGAAAAACAAAACATCCTAATTATCTGAATAAATTAGAAATAATGTTGGCTCTCACTACTGTACTATCTAATGAAGTGATTTACTAATTAAAAGAAAAACTACTTAGAGACTCCATACTTTATAAATGAGAAAATTTAAGTGCTTTAGCAACATATTAAAACTTATCAAAGAAAACACAGACTAAAATAGTATGTTTTGTTAATTTTAATTCCAGGTAAACAATTGTATAATCTGTTTCAATTTAATGTAGTATTCAAGGTTCTTATATTAAGTTCTTGAAATAAAATCTTCATTTCCAAAAGGATATATATAAAAGTTGTCCACATACCTCTTTTACACCCCTCTTGTACCACTCTCCGGATGAGCTGTATTGCTTCTGTTTCTCTGGTTGTGGTCTCTGGTGCTTTAAAGTAGGTCTTTTTGATGGATCAATATACCATGGCACTGAAGAAATATACTGAGGTATATGAGGATTGATGTCTCTGTAATTGAAAAAAAATTTTTTTTTCAAAAATTTTTTAATGTTTGTAATTGATTTTTGAGAGACAGAGAGAGACAGCGGAAGCAGGGGAGGGTCAGAGAGAGAGGGAGACACAGAATCCGAAGACAGGGTCCAGGCTCTGAGCTAGCTGTCAGCACAGAGCCCAACACGGGGCTCGAACCCACCAACCGTGAGATCATGACCTGAGCCGAAGTCAGATGCTTAACCGACTGAGCCACCCAGGCACCCCAAGCGTCGGACTCTTGATTTTGGTTCAGGTCATGATCTCACACACGGTTCATGAGATCGAGCCCTACAAAGGGCTTTGCGCTGACAACGTGGAGCTTGCTTGAGATTCTCTTCTCTCTCTGTCCCTTCCCACTCATGCTCACTCATACTCTCTCAAAAATAAATTAAAAAAAATTAAAAAAAGTAGAAAGTTTGAAAATAATTGATATTATAATTACAAAGATAACCTTTATAGACTCTAATTCCAGAGATAATGCAGTAGGAGAGACAGGGATGAGAATATGCTTGATTATCTCTATAATACAGCAAAAAATAAATTAAAAATAAGCAAAGTAATTAATAATTTATTTTAGAGTGAAAATATTTCCTATATAGAAACTAAGAATAGTGATAGAACTGAAGTGGGGAGATAGATATGGAAGACAGGGATGTATGTTAGTAAACGTATCTTATAAAAGAGTAAGAAGCTAGCTAATAATGTCTAGAATTGATTAAAACAATGATATAGGTACTTTTTAAAAAAAAGATGTCACCTTCTTTTTTTTTTTTTTTTAACATTTATTATTATTTTTGAGAGAGAGAGCAGGAGTGGGGCAGAGTCAGAGAGAGACACAGAATATGAAGCAGGCTCCAGGCTCTGAGCTGTCAGTACAGATCCCTACATGGGGCTTGAACTCACAACCTGTGAGATCATACCTGAGCCAAATTTGGATGCTTAACCGACTGAGACACCCAGGCGCCCCAATATAGGTACATTATTTAGAGATGTGGAGGTATCAACAGGAAAAACTCAAAGTAGAAAGATGTGGAAGTAGTCACTTTTGCAGAGCTGGAACAGGGAGTGGGAAGGGTTGAAAAGGATGACTGCTGTTCATTTTAAGTCCTCCAATATTTTTTTATTACTAAACCATACATATATGAATTTGATAAAATAATAAAAACAAAAAGAATGTAAATGGTAAAGATCATTTCCTGTCAAAGCAGAGGATGAGCAATTACTAAACTATGTGGACATAAATTTGAATTTTTAAAAAATGTTTATTTATTTACTTTGAGAGAGAGAGTGAGCACATGCACATGTGCATAAGGGAAAGACAGAGACGGAGAAGGAGAGAGAGAATCCCAAGCATGCTCTATGTGGTCAGTGCAGAGCTGGACATGGTGCTTGATCTCACAAACCTTGAGACCATGACCTGAATGGAAACTAGAAGTTGGACGCTTAACCAACTGAGCCACCTAGGCACCCCATGAATCTGAATTCTGAATGAACAGATCATGCAAAAAAAAGAAAGAACTTACTTTCCTTCCTCATCAACTTCTGCAGGAGCATTACCCAATTTTCGCTGTTCTTCTAATTCCTTCTTCTTTCTCCAGTCCTCTCTAGTCATCTTCTTTGGTTCCTCCAGACTCATTTCTTTGGACCCCGACAGGGGGGCTGCATTAACTGCATCTACAGCTGCAGCCGACATGGTTATTTGGACCCTTCTATGAAAAGAATGAAATATGTATTAGTATAAACTAGGCCTTCATGAGCTCATCAGTTAAACTATTAGAAGTACATCCTAAAAACACATACTATAGTCTGGCTTATATATTTCATAAGTTCTTATAGTATCTGTAAGGGAAGCATCTCTTTCCCCTCCACAAAGTCTCTATGTAACATTTGCTGTTCCTCCCTTAACTCTAATTTATAAACGCAGAGAAACATAAAGACATGTACTTAAAATTTCATTAGACTCTTTCATTAACATTTCTGAATTTCTCTTATATGTCTCAAACTTTTCTAGCACATTAACCCTACACGACTAAACAATGTCCTGTCTGTTTTCCTTAAAGAGGAAATGCCTTAAGAATTATCTATATTCATTAATTCTATTTTCTCTCCTCCACTTCCCTCCTCAGTCACTCTAATTTAGCTTCCATCCCCTACCTCTCTGAAAAGTTACTACTAAGTGATTAATGATCAATGTACTAAAACCACTATACATTTTTCAGTTCTGTTCCTTCCCTTGTTGAAATATTCTTATCCCTTGGCCTAACACTATACTCTTCTGTTTTTTCTTGACTCTCTCTTGCTGCTTCTGTCTCCTTTGCAGGTTCATCTAGTTCTGCCTAGTTATTAATTTTGGATTCTACACGGCTGAGTCCTAGTGTCTCTTTCATCACTCTGGACTCCATCATAGACTAGGTCATCTATTCCTAAGGCAATAGCCACAATATATCACTGTTGGCTCTCCAACTTACTTCTCTCCAGATCTTTTATCTGAGCTTCATATACAGATATTCCAATTGCTAACTTCAAAGCATCTTCCCTTAGAGGTTTTAGTGATACCTAAACTCAACAAATCTTAATTGAAATTCATGATGTCCTCCATGAAATCTCATCTCCATTCATTGTTTCCTCTCTTAATGAAAAATACCACTCATCCCTTTAAGTATGTGTTCCAGCTAATCTCCACATCTATTTCATCACTAAGTATTGCTATTTTCGCCTTCTGAATAGCATTCAAATTTATCTACTTCTCTCTATTCTCAATGCTACTGTTTCAGTGTAAGTTATTATTTTTCCTTTTTTATTGGTCTTCTGTCACTCTCTCCAGTCAGTTCTCCACACTGTATTGTTTTTTTCAAAATACATATTTAATCATATCACGTTCTACTACACATGCTTAAAACCCTTCAATGAGGCATTGTCCAAGAGAAATATAATGCCAGACTCATACATCATTTTAAGTATTCCAGTAGTCATAGTAAAACTGTTAAAAAAAAAAAAGAGCAGTTTCTCCTAACATAAGAGAATAAAACAAGTCTTTAAAATCTGACACATTTTGTAAAGTGTTCAGACTAACCATATTTCAAGAGCTCAAGAGCCACAAGTACCTAATAGCTAGACAGTGAAGATCCAACAACATCCGATAATTCTTACTCTAAAAACCAGTGATGACGCACTCCTGATTTGGCTGGGTACAAGTACAGTGTCTAAAGCCTAGGACGGTGGCTTCTTTCTCGGTCCCCAATCCCCGTTCCCTCCTCGACCTGGCATTCATCACTTCCTAAGGATATATATAAGAATTAGGAGCCTTCGGCCTATTTTCCAGAGTTTTCTAGCTTCACTTCTTCCCGATCCCCATATTCCCACATTTACTCACCCAGTCCGGCCACAGAGGACCCCACGGGCTTCCGACAGAGGCTAAGGCCATCCGACAATGTTTACTTCCTGTTGTTCCGCCCTCTCCCGGCAGCCACTTCGGTAGTTTCCGGACGAACGATAACATGCGCACCAACATCTTGGGGAGGGGAGGAGGAAACTCAGGCGCCCACGCGACGTTGTTATCGCGAGATCTCGAGTGCTGCTTTTTTTTTTTTTTTTTTCTCCCGCCGGGACTGTGAAAGGGATTAGTTTTTGCTGCTGAATTCCTGTTCCCTGCGTTTGAATTAATGTTTCTTTTAGAATCGTAGAATCTTACGACGTTAAAAAAAAAAAAAAAGTCCGGAGGGAAAGCAACATTTTAAGTTTCCCTACAGAGGTATAAAATGAATGGGGGAAGTTTGTGACGTATTAAGGGGGAAAAAAGGCAGTTAAAATTAGTATTAATTAGTCGCGTACTGTGTAACACGTTGGGGACGCGGTGAAGTAAAAGTGTCTTTATGACCTCGAATTTAATCATACAGAGTGAAAAAAACATTTAAAATAATAATTTCTGATAATTTACAGTTGTAAAAAGTCACTGTGAAAGGAATACCATATGCTATGAGAACATAAGGGACTTGGGTAATTGTGACTTTATGCACCCAAGTGATTTTGTGTTTTATCTTTAGAAAAAAAATACTGTAAGACAATTTCTCTCTCAGGAAATCAATAGTATCTGACATCCCAGCCCTCCTTTTAAAGTACACATATGAAGTGAGATAAAAATACTGGAAATTAAGCAGTAATTTTGGTAGTAGAATTTGTCTTTTCTTTGTGCTGTTGTCTTTTTTCTCAAAGAAACATGTATTACTTTTATTTTTTTAATTTTTAAAATGTTTCTTTATTTTTGAGTGAGCAAGAGAGAGTGAGAGAGAGAGAGAGAGAGAGAGAGCATGAGCAGAGATGGGGCAGAGAGAGACAGAGAGTGGGGACACAATCTGAAGCAGGCTCTAGGTTCTGAGCTGTCAGCACAGAGCCCCACAGAGGGGCTCAAACCCACCAATAGCGACCTGAGTCCATGTCAGAAGCTTAACAGATTGGGCCACCCAGGCACGCCAACATGTATTGCTTTTAAAAGTAAAAGTGAAAATAGTTAACATCCTTGCCTCAATAGGAGACAATCATAATCTATTTTTTTATTAAAATTTTGCAGTGTCTAGAGTTTAGGAACATAAATACTAATTTTGATTTTACAGGGCAATAAGTGAAAGGATAGAAAAGGTCAGAGAATGGCCTGAAAGTAAGTAGTCTCTGAATCACCTACATTTTATTTTTATCTTTTTAAACAATTATTGCAATTTGCTTGGAAGTGTTGAGGCCTGTTTAAAACCACTAGGCACAAGGCACGTGGCTGGCTCAGCAGGCAGAGAATGCAACTCTTGATCTTGGGGTTTTGAGTTTGAGCCTCATTTTAGGTGTAGAGATTACTTAAAAATTAAATCTTAAGGGGAAAAAAAAAACCCCACCAGGCACAAGCCAGGGAGCACATCTCCCAGAGGAATCATAAAATATGCTGGTCAAGAGAGGAAGGGTATTTTGAAAGGTTTGGGTTCCTCCTGGGGGATTTCGAGGAGCCCGCAGGGAAGCAAGGGTCAGTACTAAATAGGTTGCTGTTTGTAAATCATAATTAGAATTAACTGGGATTGATTAGGATCAAGGTGCTGTTGTTATAAGGTGAGGGTGATTTACTAATTGGGTAACTCCGATAATAGTAGGGAGTCTGGAGCATCATTGGTGAGGAAACTACAATCACTCAGAAAGGGTAGTTGATAACATTTTACTGCATGACCTTGGAAGACCATGCTTCCTATTGTAAGGGGAAGACTAACCCTGGGGAGATGTAAATCTTGTCCCCAACGACCTCAGGAAATAGAGAATCCCCACTTTGAAGCTTTAGTGCTGTACAGATTGGCTTCAAAGTGAACACTTTTGTGCTGATGATGTAATACCGAGCTGAAACATTTAGAAGGAGATACAGGGTAAAAATAAGGGGAGTAGGAATAAAAGAAAAAGAACAGGGAAGGGGCAATAAATGTATGAATGTTTTTTTATCCTCTTTACCATCTTGAGTTAGGATCTTTTTTTTTGATGCCTAGCCCAGTGTCTAGCATTTAATCAACATTCAATAAATATTTATTGAACAAATCAATCCTTCAATTCTGGTCCTGAAATGCCATGGGGAAAAGGGCCAGTGAACTGACATGTATTGAGAACTGCATCTATGCCAAGTGCCAGGTATAGTGTAAAAACTTTTGTGAAATAATATAGCCTCAACTGCTCTCTCCCAATTAACTGCCAACTTGGAATGTATCTAGTGACCTGTGGGGAGTAGGGATTGGATGACACTGGTCAACTTTGGTCTTTTGACTTTATTCCTTTACCTTGTATTCAGTCTATTTCCATTTACTTCTAGAATTAGGAAAAGGTCATTAATTTTTCCAAGCATAGCTTCTCTCCATAACTTGGAAATTAGAATTCCTTTTCTGTATTTAAAAAAATTTTTTTCCTAACATTTATTTATTGTTGAGAGACAGAGAGAGACTGTGATCAGGAGAGGGGTAGAGAGAGAGAGAGAGAGGGAGACAAAGACAGGCTCCAGGCTCTGAGTTAGTGGTCAGCACAGAGCCCGACACAGGGCTCTAAACGGCTCGAACCCACGATCTGTGAGATCATGACCTGAGCCGAAGTCAGAAGCTTAACCAACTGAGCCACCCAGGCGCCCCTCCTTTTCTGTATTTTTATTATTCCCCAGAACTTTTTCTTGTCTTTCTGCCTTCCCCCCACCAGGCCCTTCTAGGTAGCTTTGATGAATGTATTGTTGTGATGACAGAGGTTTAAAATAAATCCTATTCAAAGATAGAATTTTAAAGGAAGCCTGAATTATGTACTCGTTAGGATCATCATTTTGTTCATAAACCAGATTCCTGACGCTGCATCCTAGCCTGAAATATTGAGGGTTGTTCTGCAATTAGGGAATAATCATAATCTTAAAGGAATGACACAAACATTGCTGTTTGATCTATCTGTACTTACATTGTTTCTTAATTTTTAATTCTGCTCTGCTGGTGTTCTTTAGGGGGAATATTTTTCCACTCGACTATTTTTTTCCCATATACCTAGTTGAAATACAACTATGTATCCATAGTTCCTTAGTTATTTTTCTAATGACTGAAATGCCTTTACTCCAGTGCTGCCACTTTTTTATTTGATCTGGTCAATTTACTCTTTGGACAAATAGTTAATTGAAGACTTTAGGAAAGTAGTTCTGTTTCCACTTTGCCTTAAATTTTTGAACCTCACAATCATTTAAGAATGATTCCCTCAGACACTGGCCATCCTAGTGTCTGAGGGAAAAACCTCAAATCTCTGTATCTTGATATCATGATAATCATTTACTTCTTGGAATAGAAGATCATATTCATTCCCTTTCTATATCTGTGAGGAGCAAATTAAAAACACCTACAAGTAAAAGTGTCAGCAGGTTTGATTTTTTTCTTCTCGGGAAGCAAGCTACTTCTAACTTCCCGGACAAAGCTCTCCAGGCGGTGCACCGGGAGCTTAGGTTCCTCCCTTTGGTTCTTCCTGGTAGCCTCCGCCCCACCCACGGTTCCGCCTCCTGGGCGGGTGAACCAATAGGGGCGTGAGTTGTGGTTTAAACGCCTGGTCTGGCGCGACCGCGGCAGGCTGTCTTGGAAGAGTTTGGCTGTTGATTCTTAAGTGGGCTAACCAAGAGGTCGTGAGTGTTGGGCGCGCGGATCCGCGCGGCAGGAGGTGAGCTGGGGGCTAGAGGTGGGAGGGCCTGGGGCTTCCCGGGGTCGTCTATTAGTGCTGAGCTAGGTTGAGCCGCGGCCTGGGACAGCGGGCGCAACCCTCGGCAGTTGGTCCTCATGAGTACTAGGACTTGTGCCAGCCCCAAACCGCCAACTCTTCTGGAATTTAGAGCATCTGACCCAGACTTCAAGAGTTAAGGGCTGCATTAAATGCCTGTTGGCCCAGGTACGGGGTTCTGGAAGTGCCCAGGATAGAAAGTTTGGTCTTTGCTACCTTCACCTTCGCTTCTCTCAACTTCCGTAACCCCCAGGGTCTAATATGTATTTCACACACGCAGCTGATCCAGAATGGCTACCCTGGTCTTTGTTGATAAGGAAAATGGAGAACCAGGCACCCGTGTGGCTCCCAAGGATGGGCAGAAGCTGCGGTCCAAGCCTCGTAAGTAAACTGGCAGCTGAGTCACAGGTATTTTGGGCGTGGCTTGGAGTCGGGGAGCAGTGGGGTGGCATTTAGCGTACTTGTTGGCAACTGAAGTCAAGTACTGCAGAATGCTGCTGCTGTGATTTGCTAGTTTTGGCGCGTGCTCTCTCTCTCTCTCTCTCTCTTTAACTCTTTACATGAAAAAGAGTATCTTATCTTAAAAGATTAAAGAGGGTATAAAACCGAAGTACTGTTAAACATATGGTCAAGCCACTGTCAAAAATAGGGGTTGATTGAGTCTGAGAATTAGACCAAGTATATACACACAGTCAGCCTTTAAGTTGGACAGGTTTTACTGCCTGAATAATCTTATGGTAAGATTTTTTTTCTTCAGCAGTCAAAGCTTTAGATGGGAAATCTCAGTTTTCAACACCACGTGTAGGCAAAATGTTTGATGCTGAAGGAGCCTTACCTAAAGTTGCCAGAAAGGCTTTGGGAACTGTCAACAGAGCCACAGAAAATTCAGTAAAGACAAATGGGCCTTTTAAAGAGAAGCAGCCAAACTTCTCTGCCAAAAAGGTAAGTCTTGGCTATAAAGTGGTTGTCTAAACACTTGATTAGCACTTTTGATTCTTAAAATGACTATTGTCACCCTACCTTTCTTGTGAATAGAAGGAAATATTGGCTACCAAACACCTAGTTAGCAGGAGAGAATCCTATTCTTTTTGTGGACTTCTCTGTGCCTCATGATTAGAAGTCTCAGGAGCAGCTGGTGAAAGTTTTTGCCTTACTTGCTCTTAACTAATGTCTAAGCAGATTGATTGGTGGTACCCACTTACAGATGTAGAAAGTGCTGAGAGGGAGGGAACTTTGCAAGAGGTCACATAGCTAATATAATAGCTTACTTATGTGCTGCCGCCCTCCTCCTGGCCTCCTAGAGCATCAGGTACTCTACTTTGCTAACATGTTGACCTTTGTGTATGTGCATGAGCTGCAGGTCAGTGCACCCCAGACTAAGAAGGCTTTGCTGTGAAAGATGACTTCAGCATGTAGATTAACACTTCATTTGAATAATTGTCTTAATGTATATTAGGAAGAATCTAAGGTATTTATTAGATCAAAATAAAACATATGTGCTTTAGGACAAGATATCTTTTTTATTTTTATTTTTTAATGTTTCTTTGTTTTTGAGAGAGAGAGAGAGAGAGCAGGGGAGGGGCACAGAGCGAGAGAGAAACAGAGAATCCCAAGCAGGTTCTGTGCTGCCAATACAGATCCTGATGTGGGGCTTGACCCCATGAACCATGAGGTCATGACCTGAGCCAAAATCAAGAGTCAGATGCTTAATGACTAAGCCACTTGGGCACCCCCAAGGTGTCATTTTTGAAAACTAAGTTGTAAGAAATGTTATATTCAAGTGTTTCAAGGCTATGGCGAAAATAATGAGAATGTGATGTAGTACTGAAATGTGGGAAACCCTGCTTTAAAGATTTCCT
This sequence comes from Suricata suricatta, assembly GCF_006229205.1. Lineage (NCBI taxonomy): Eukaryota > Metazoa > Chordata > Mammalia > Carnivora > Herpestidae > Suricata > Suricata suricatta. The sequence continues at coordinate 98,727,955 of NC_043705.1, read as the reverse complement.
CTAGGGGTGCCTGGGTTGCTCAGTTGGTTAAGCATCTGACTCTTGGTTTTGGCTCAAGTCATGGTTTCTGGGCTTTTTGGGTTCAAGCCCCACATTAGTCTCTGTGCCGGCAGTGTGATTCTCTCTCAACCCCCCACCCCCTGCCCCCATCTCTCTCAAAATAAATAAACGTAAAAATATTTCCTCTAGGTATATACATATGATGTAAGGTTAAATCAAGAATATATAGGCTTCTGCTTTGGCCTATTATAGACTGTCTATCTGCCAGAGTTAGGGAATTATCCAGGCTTCTAAAGTCCTTAACTGTCTTTTGCTGGCTCTTACTCCTTGTGTATTTCAGCTTAATATTAACTAAGCAAATAAATAAGATGACAGTGATGGAAACACAAATGGGAAGAAAGCACACTTCTAAAAGCCAAACATGGCTTCTAGGATTAGTTTCTATTTGGGTGACTCATGCCCATTTTCTGTGTCCTGTTGAGTGATTGAGTTGATTAGCTCTGAATTAACCCACTATTCTTGGTAACTTAGGCTGAGAGGTCCTGACACTTAAATAACAGACTTAACTCTTCAGCCACGCTACTAGAATTGATTGCTGAATTGTATTTGTATGTACTTAATCAGAAGTAAGGATTAGTTGCTTAGAAGTCTGTGAAAGTGGTGAAGCAGTCACTTGTCTTGAAGACCTACAAGCTCTTGTACTAATCTGTTGACAAGACTTGCTCTCTAATTCATATTTTCCTGGGTGGTTTTAGGTAACTGAGAAGACTGTCAAAGCAAAAAGCACTGTTCCAGCCTCGGATGACACGTATCCTGAAATAGAAAAATTCTTTCCCTTCAATCCTTTAGGTAGTATTTTTTGTTATTACAAAAATGCTTTAGTCTTGAGTTTCTCTTAGAATCCAATTCAGCTGTAATTTAATATGAGTAGACTTATGACCTCAAATTGTAATAAGACAGCCTGAATCTGGTCTTTGCACAAACGTATTTGATGGTGGGTTTTTTGTAAGGAACCTCTTACGTCTGAAGGGGAATTGGTGGAAAAATGTGGAGAACATTGTTCCCGACCTCAAAAACTTCCCACATGAGGGAGATAAGATGTGTTCACTAACTGAACAAGTCTAAAGTGGACATTATTCCTGGCAAGGCTTTTAGAAAGTGGGTTTTATGAAAAGTTGAACAATGTCTGAAAAAATCCACATAGTCTGTGAAAACTGTGTGTGTGTGTGTGTGTTTCTACTTCAACTTGCTATGTGAATCAGTATTTTGTTATAGAACCACCTTTTCAAGCTTTGATTTAATCCCATTTGAGAAGACGCGACTGTATCCAGGATTTGGGTGCATTGGTTAACAAAAGAAGCACCATCCTGAAGGAGCCCACAATTGGAAGGGAAAGTCAAACCCCAAAAAAGTCGTTTCACTGTAAGTGATCAAGGAGAAAAATCCATCCCTTAGAGGGACTGAACCTCATCTGGAAGACCAGGGAAGCTCTCTCAGGAAGTGGCAGGAAGTTGAGTTTTAAAGGCTATCTGGGAGTAGCCAGGTGAAGAAGGGGAGGGGCAGGGCAAGAGTACGGCGGTGTGCAAAGATCCTGAGGTGGAGCCAAGGATTGGATGGGTTCTGGGAAATGAGGACCGAGGGAAGGACAACATAGATGAAACTCAGGGAAGGTTACTCGGGGCCTTCTAGATTTCTGAGCTGGAACTTTTGCTCGTTTGTCCAAAGGGCATTTAGTCATCCTGTACATCCAGCTTGTCCCTGGCTTTTATATAATACAATGCTGCAGTTAGTGTTCTCTCGAAATTCTACTGTGAATTTGTGAGTATAGCCGGAGAGTAAACTTGAGGGACTGCTGAGTCTGAAAGGTAGGTGATTAAGTTTTGATACCATGTAGTGCTTCCGTGCTAATGATTACCATTCAGCCATTAAGGAAAATGATGAGGTAGATTAATGCATATTGATCAAGAGGGATGACCACAATTGCTGTGTATGAGGAAAGAGCCACTACGTTGCCCTCCAAAGTAGCATAGATTACTGAACCCACCTGTGGAGGTTGAGGATGCCTGCCTCCCCTACAATCTCTAATGGCAAATTTTTAAACACTCTTAACCTTATGGAAAAGGCAGTGGGTGGTATCTCATGGTTTTAAATTGGGATGCATGTCCGTGTAGTGAGCATATTTGATTATTGGCCTTCTATAGGTTTGTTTGTTTGTTTTTTTAAACTAACTATATCTTTGTTTTCCTTTGATAATGACTTTCTTGGCAGCTTTTGTGGATAAAGGAAATTAGCTCTGTTAGTTTGCAGACTTTTTTTTGGAGTCTTTATGGTTTCCTTTATAATTCAGTGGTTTTAAAGTAAGTAGTCAACTATCACGCAGTTCCTTTTTTTTTTTCTTAATGTTTTTTATTTTTGAGAGAGACAGCATGAGCAGGGGAGGGTCAGAGAGAGAGGGAGATACAGAATCCGAATCAGGCTCCAGGCTCTGAGCTAGCTGTCAGCACAGAGCCCTACGTGGGGCTCAAACCCGTGAACCGTGAGATCATGACCTGAGCTGAAGCCGGATGCTCAACTGACTGAGCCACCCAGGCACCCCACGCAGTTCCTTTTTAACTTATGGGTTTTAGCAGTCTTGGAAAGAGTAGGGTGATCCTACTATTTAGGCTTTAAAGAACTTTTACACTTGAGAAAATGCTTCTCCCTTATCTTGGTTCTTTTGAGGAAATGCTAACCCCCTTGAAAAAAGGAAAGACTCAATATTTAAATACTATTTTTGTTACCGTCAAGAAAAATCTATTGTATTTTTTTAACTAAAAAGTTTTTTAGGGGCACCTGGGTGGCTCAGTCAGTTAAGCATCTGACTCTTGAATTTGGCTTGGGTTATAATCTCAATGGTTGGTCCTGAGATTGAGCCTCCATGTCCAGCATGGAGTCAGCTTGGGGTTCTGTCCCTCCCTCTCCCTCTCCCTCACTTGTGTTCTCTCTGTTCCCCCTCTCTGTGCCTGTCCCCCTGTCTCCTCATCCTTCCATCTATGTGTCCTCCTCTCTCTGTCTCTGTCACCTCCTCAAAAAATTTACTTTAAAATTAAAAGAATTTTTTAATATCCATGTCCAACATGGGGGTCAAACTCTTGAGATCAAGAGTTGCATGTTTTATGAACTAGGACAGCCAGGTGCCCTAAGAAAAATCTTTTTTAAGTAATTCTAAGAAGTAAGGCATTTGGATTATAAGGAGTGTTACTTAACACAATGGTTCCAAATATTTTTTTTTTTTTTTTTTTAGGGTTTTGGCCACTTTTAAAAGTTAGTGAAGGCCCCGAAGACTTTTGTGTGTTGTTTAAATTTTTCTGTATTAGGAATTAAAATTGATTTAAAACTCAAAAAAACCCCCACCCCATTATATTAATGTAAGTAACTTTTTTTAATATAAAATAATTTTTCTAAAACATCTAGAAGAATGGCATGGTTTTATATTTTTGAAAACTTGCTTAATTTGTCTTGACATAAAACGGCTGTATTCTAAGTTTGCCTTCAATCTATTGCGATGCAGTACATGGAAAGAAGTCTGGCCTCCTGCAGATATGTAGTTAGGACAGGGAGAAGCATTTAGTGGTCTTTTTAGGTAAATGTGTAGAGTTCTTTACTACTACACTAAAACCCAACAAGTGGGAATTTCTGAATGTATGGTTGCAATGTGTAATCTGAACCCCTGTCAGTGAACATTTTGTGCTCTGGAAATAAAATCCATTGGGCTGTTCTGCATATAAATGCAAAAATAAAAGATACATTTAATCACATCATTTAGAAATAATGATACACACGGAAATGTCAATCATCCAAACATTGAGTGTTTCATTATGCAATGTCAAACATACACTCATTAATGTCACCACTGATTTTATCAGAAAAGTGTAACTATTAGGAAGTTGTCAAGCTGATGATTATAGATAAGTTTTTCAAAATTCTAGTGTGTTTTTTCCTTGAAGTTGTGTGTTTTATCGTTTGCAACGGATACTGTTTTCCTTGAGGTGATGGATTTCTTTCATTGCTCTTGAGGAAATGTGCCACAAATTCCCAAGTCTGAGTAACCAGTTTGTCTTTCTGTTGTTATTTCAACCAGTGTTCCAGGAAAAAGTCCTCTAGTTTAGCTTGCAAACCAAATAATCATGCAAATCTTTTTTCCTTTGAGCTCACCATGGTACTTCAGTATGCAGCAGAAGTGCTTTGTGGAGTACTTCTCATTTCATCATACAGAATACTAAAAAGACCTGTTCTTAAGAGTTGAGAGCTGACAAAATTAATACTTCTTACTGCATATCATAAAGTGATAGGTGAAGCTGCAAGCCAGTGGTCTTGAAGAATATAAGGACTACAAAATCCAGTTTATTGCCACTGCCTTGATCTGTGGCACAGCAAGCAATTCCATCCATCATTGCTTTTGTACCATTATTGCGAATGTCAGCCAGTGGAAGAAGGTCTTAATGTTATTAAGAACATATTTTGACATCATAGACCCACTGAAAGGGTCTCAGATCCCCAAGGGTCCACCGACCACCCTGAGAACCACTGTTCTGATAAAGTGCTTTGTCTCTGTGGCAGATTTTGAGAGCTTTGACTTGCCTGAAGAGCACCAGATTGCACACCTCCCCTTGAATGGAGTGCCTCTCATGATCCTTGATGAGGAGAGGGAACTTGAAAAGCTGTTACACCTGGGGCCCCCTTCACCTCTGAAGATGCCCTCTCAACCATGGGAGTCTAGTAAGTGACCACGTGTCCTTCTAGAAGAGCTGCGAATTACTTGTGTCATAACACTTTCATTATCGTGGGGCCAGAGTTGTATGAAAGGTTAGCCTACAAGTAATTTCTGTCTTTCAAACTTTAGGAATAGGGTTTCAGAATATTGAACACTGCTCTCAATTGATACTGTTTTAAGTCTCAAATACCCAGGTACAATGAAGTCCTTCTGGAATCTAGATGGTCTTAGATACAGAAAACAATATTACATTTAGTATATAGCTTCTCAGGTTATAACTCAAAGTGTAATAAATTTGCCTGGAATGAGAGTTCCAAGTTCCATCCCAAGCTAGTCCAGGACCAAGAGCCCTGAGCACATTAGCATAGAATGGCAAAACCTTACTGCCAAGGTTTGAGGCCTTGGTTCAAGCTGGTGATCAAAAACCATCAGTATGTTTTCTATTTGTTCTGATGGGATAACATATACTACTTTATAAGTTAGTGATATGGTTAGCTCTAACTTGGGTCCTTAAAAACAATAGTTTCAGTTATGTCTAAGATTTATTTCTTAATGAGGGTTAATTCTGGGATCTTAGCCACATTCAAAGTGTGTGCATGCATGCGTGCATGTCTAACTGGGGTGCGGGTAGGGATTCATTAGACAAAGGGGAAAATAAGAATTTAGGAGTAAAATTGACAATGTCTTTGTTGAGATGGATGGTGACTAATGGGTTTGCAGATATTGAATAAGAAATTCCTGTTTTCTAGATCTGTTGCAGTCTCCAAATGTTCTGTCGACCCTGGATGTTGAATTGCCACCTGTTTGCTATGACTTAGATATTTAAACTTCTTAACACTTAACAGTTTGTATGTTTTGTATTAATAAAGCAATTCTTTAATAGACTCTTCTTAATATTGTAGTTGGTTTTCTGTGGAATTAACAGTACAAAAATTAGTGGAAGTGTTTGACAAGGATCTGTCATCTGACAATGGAAGTGTATCTGATTAGAAAAGCTTACCTTAAAACTTTTTGGTTTGTTTTAATAGCTAATTTTAGAAGCTGCCACTGTTTTCCCTGAAACACATACCCCTAAATGTGTGCTTTATTGCCTTTCTGTGGCTATTAAGTAGTGACAGTTATTAGATCTCCTAATTAGAAGAGCCACTTCCAGCTCGTTAAATTTTTATTGCTAAGCATTCTTTATTGCTGGTTCTGTTTGGTTTCTAATGACTTTAATACTCACTATTCAGTAATCAGAATTTGAAAGGCTCTAAATCTTCTGAGATCTTCAATTAGGTTCTTTGAAGATTGCAGCAGATAATTTATGGACGGTAATATCCACTCTTCACCTGTAGGAAACTCCGTTTAGTTGCTTACACTATATTGTGACCTGTTTGAAGTGTTTAATAAGTATTGTTTGTTTATGAGCCTATTTTTCAGTTGAGGACTGTGAAGCTTGGAAGTTTATTGATAAAGTAAGAGCTATTACTTTGATTCCAAATCTGTGATTGGAATCAAAATATCACAGATTACAAACAGTTGCTCATGCATTTTCTTTTTTGAATTTTTTTAATTACTGTTTTTTATTTATTTTTGAGAGACTGAGAGGGACAGCATGAGCAAGGGAGGGTCAGAGAGAGGGAGACACAGAATTCGAAGACAGGCTCCAGGCTCTAAGCTAGCAGTCAGCACAGAGCCTGACACGGGGCTTGAACCCACGAACTGCGAGATCATGACCTGAGCTGAAGTCGGACGCTTAACCGACTGAGCCACCCAGGTGCCCCTGGATTTTCTTTTTTGAAGAGGTGGGAAGGATGATCCAAAAAAAATGTTGACCCCATTTAAAATTCCAAAGTGTCACCTACCTTTGGTTTTGGAGCATCTCTTGGAAAAGCAGAGAGTTGGTCCTTGTTTCCAATACTGAGACTAGCAGCAGAGTGTGGACTTCTGTCCTTCAGACCCTTGGTAAAATGGCCTGAAGGGAGAACCCAAGTGTTCCTTCTGGCTCTTCTCTAATTACTTTACTTGCCTGGTCCATGTAGACAATTGATCCTTGCTTAATACCAACCCATATAGGAAGCCTTTCCCCTGAAAGATCTATAACCTACATAGTCAAGTTAGAACTTGAACCCTCTTTTCCATCATTATTGCTGGTATCCTCTGCGATTTGTTTGAAACTGAAACTAGTGGGAGTGTCTAACAGACAAAAGCCTGTAATCTGATAATTTGTTTGATTGAAAAAGTTACCTTAAAATCCTTTGGTTTGTTTTAACAACTTATTTTTGGAAGCTGTCACTTTCCCCTGAAACCTACACCTCTCAGTGTGTACTTTATTGCCTTCATTGTTAGGAAGCAAACAAGGAAGTGGTGAGATAGGCATGAAATACCAGAACACATCAGACACTGATTTACTTCACAATTTTTACCTTTCAGGGGCATCAGGTGGCTTAGTTGGTTAAGCATCTGATTTTGGCCCTGGTCATGATCTCACAGTTTATGGGTTTGAGCCCCATGTTGGGCTCTGTGCCTCCTTCTCTCTCTCTGGCCCTCCCTCACTTATGTGCTCTCTCTCTCTCTCTCTCAAAAATAAACATTAAAAATATTTTTTAAAAAAACATTAAATCTTTTACCTTTTAAATATAATTGAATCAGTCTGAGTCTCTGGAATTAGAGAAACTTTTTTTCTTAATGGTTTTTTTTTTTGATGTTTGTTTTTGAGGAAACACTAGTGGGGGAGGGGCAGAGAGAGAGGAAGACACAGGATCTCAAGCAGGCTCCAAGGCTGTGAGCTGTCAGCACAGAGCCCGATGCTGGGCTTGAGCCCATGGACTGAGATCATGACTTGAGAGCTGAAGTTGGACACTTAACAAAGCCCCCCCGGGTGCTCCTAGAAAGACTTTTAAAGGAGCATAAAATAAGACTACTAGGACACCTGGCTTTAAGGAAGAGTATTGGATCTGGCATCCTCAGATCTAGCAGGCCTATCCTGCTAGGGACCAACACTGTTGGTAAAGTAACATGTGGCCCTTTCCCTCAGAGGCCTGTTGTCCAGTGGGGGAGACTGGCTTGAAACATGATCACGATAGAGAAAAATGAACAGGGGCAGGAAGAACCAGCTGCTGGGAAGTGCTTGCCAGCCCAGTTTCGGAAAGGGCAGGGAAGGCTTCCTGAGGAGGAACGTACGGATGAAGGCTTGATGGAAGAGAAGTGGTCTGGGCCAAGGGAACAGCTTTTGCAAGTGCCAGGAGGCAAGAGAACACAGCTTATTAAATGAAAACTCCTTTTTTTCCCTTTCCCTACTTGAGGTTTGGGCAAGGAGTGTGGCTGGTAACAAGAGCATCTGGAGAGTTAAGCCAGGGCCACATGGCTTTGTAAACTATAGGAGGGGGTTTAGCATCTGAAAAGGTTTTAGAGAGGCTGTCAGGGCCAGGTTTGTGTTTCAGAACTTCACTCTGGAGATGGGGAGACCAATTTTGGAGTCTGTGTTAGATGATGAAATGGCCTTGAAGTGATGGCGGAGAACAGTACGGCTTCAAGAGGAATTGACATTGACAGGGTGGCAAGTGGTGGGGAGAAGGCACAGGAAAGCATCAATGATGCATGAGGACACCCCTCACATGAGGGTCCCCAGATGTGTTCACAAGGATGTTTATTGCTGCTTAGTATGTAATGGGAAAATATGATACAGATACACATTGGGATGAAATGTATTTATTAAAAAGGATCTGTGTATGTGGATGTAGAGAGATAACCATGGAGCCTTCTCAGTGTCACGAGTAGGTTATATTTAGAATCAGCATTTAGGATTACTTTTTTTTGTTTATTTTGAGAGAGAGAGTGTGCTCATGCACAGCTGGGGAGGGGCAGAGAGGAGACAGGCTCTGGCTGTCAGCACAGAGTCTGATGCAGGGCTTGACCCCACAAATGATGAATTCATGATGTGAGCTGAAATCAAGAGTCAGATGTCTGACCAACTGAGCTACTTGGGCACCCAGGATCACTTTTATTTAAATATGTCTGAGACAGAAAAGCATAGTGACAAGGAGTAAAAAGTGAGATCCTTGCTCAGCAATTTAGTCCGTGACCTTGAACATGTTGTTTAATCTTTCTGAGCTTCTGTTTTGTTTTTGTCTTTTTTTTCATTCATGAGACCCATGATTGGATTTATCTTGAAAGGTTGTCAGGAGTATATGAGCTAACTCATGAACACTCAAAATGGGCTTGACTCATGGTAAAGCTTTTAGTTGTTATTATTATGGTTAGGTTTATTTGTGAGTATTTGTGAGCATGAAAATATCCATAAAGCTATCCATTCATTCATTACCAGAGTTAATTTTGCATGTGTCTATGGGAGACTAGCATTGTTTAAATATAAAAATTTATATACTAATAGGATTGTACCACTTAGAAAATGTGGGGTGCCTGGGTGGCTCAGTTGGTTGGGCATCCAACTGACTCAGGTCGTGATCTCGCTTTTCATGAGTTTGAGCCCCACATCGGACTCCTTGCTGTCAGTGCAGAGCCTGCTTGGGATCCCTGCCCCCCGCCCCCTACACTAGCCCCTTATTGACTCCTGCTTGCTTGCTCTCAAAAATAAATACTAAAAAAAAGCGCTCTTCTCTCTGGAGGCTGGAGAGGTGGAGGTAATACTTTTTTTTTAAGTAAAACATTTTTTGTTCCATTTGTCTTTATAACACTCAAAGGAATCCATATTTTCTTGTCCACAGGCTTCATTGTGGGGTTGGGGGCATCAGGTTTGTACCTTACCTTGAGCTGCTAAGGTTCTGGGAAGCCTGAATACCCAGTTTGCAGCTTGGGCAGGTGCAGCTGATTTTGAAACAACCTGAAAGGAGGCTGGGGTGGGACATGGCACTTTGGTAGGGGAGCCATTAGAGAGCTGAAGATCATTCCTGGGGAAAATGACCCGGTGGGGCCAGTGGGCACCTGTACGGGTTCAGGATCAGCCAACTTTGTGTGTTGACCTGGGCACGTAGCATTGCCTGGAAGGTTTACACAAATCTCCATTCTCCCTTTGTGAGATTTTCCTACTTCCCAGCTCTTTAAGCTTGTCTGTTTCTGCTTCCACCCCTGCCTCTCAGGTGCTGAGCCTCGCCCCCTGCCCCCTCGTAGTCAATGTGGGAGCCCAAAGTCAGAAACGTCCTCTTCTTGCTGCCATTCATTCTATAAGCTGCCTGCATCTTGCAACAGAGGTGTTCCCCCTGTCATCCCTCCACATCGGCTCTGGGTCATCTCCCCTCTTTGGTTATCTCCCCCCACCCATTCTCGCACGTGTTTGCTTTTTGGTGGAGCCTCCAGACTCTATAGTCTCCCTTCTGTACTAAAACCCTTTTTTTTTTTTTTTATCTCCACATCTTTCTTCAATGTCCAATTGTAAGGGCGCAGTCTTGGCCTCTTTTCTCCACAAACTCCGTGTGATCTTCCATATTCCTGTGGTTTGAAATCCCACCTCTGTGCTGCATTGGTGTCTCTAACCCAGGTCTCTCCCCTGAACTCTGTCTAGTTGCTTCCAAGATCTCAAATATAATCTGTCTAAATTGGAGCTCTTGTTTTCTCCCTCTGCAATCTGCCCCTTGCTAGCTTTCTCTACCTCAATAAATGTCGTTACCTCCTGTTACAAACCTGGGAGCTATCTTTGTTACCCCCATCTCTTCCCACATCCATCTCCATAGTCAGACTGAAGATTACTATTCTAGTTGATATTCTAAGTTTGTTCATTTTTCACCCCTTAAATGCAAACTATGATTCTTGCAATGACCCCAGCCCTCTAACTGGCCATTCTACTGCTTACCCATTCTTCACCATTGCCAGAGTGATGTTTTAAATGCAACCCTAATTGTCCCTCATTTAGAGCCTTCTAGTAGATTCTCATTGTACATTGGGGAACACGTGAACTTGCCTCCTTGGCCCATGAGGCTTTGAATGATCTGGGCCCTGCCTGGCGCTTCTTGTTCCCTGTTCAGGCTCTCTCCCCTGCCCTTTAGCTCCTGAGGCACCATTCCTGCCCCTGGCATGGCCTCCGCAGGTGGCATGAGTCCCTGTTGCCTCCTGCATTGCATCTGCTCTGCTTCCTCTGCCCATTGCTGATTCCACCTGGGGTGTAGTCAGTGCTCTGGCATTGAGGAACTGCTTGCTTCCCTTGATCTTCTGTGTCCCCTGGTCCTCCTTAGGTCCTCACCCCGATCGATCCATCACCTGAGCAGTCACCAGTCTTGCCACTTCCACTGCCTAAATATTTCAGAAGGGCTCAGGTCTTTCCAATGCTGGTGTTCTTCCTCTTCAGGCCACTATTTCTCCCCTGGGATGTTCTAACAGCTTTTTATATCCTCTTGAATATGATTTCCCCAAAGCCATTCTCCAGGCAGTAGCCAGGGAAAATGAGTTTTCCCATTCAGCAAATGTGATGGTATCATTTCCTTTTAATTTCAGATGTAGTTTTCAACTCTAGAAGCTTGATTTTGTGTGTGTGTGTGTGTGTGTGTGTGTTTATCTTCCATGTTTCTAACTTGTTGAACGTATGGAATATGGTTGTCTCTTTTTAATTTAAAAAACTTTTAAAAAATATTTTATTTATTTTTGATAGAGACAGAGCATGAGAGGGGGAGGGGCAGAGAGAGAAGGAGACACAGAACCAGAAGCAGGCTCCAGGCTCTGAGCTAGCTGTCAGCACAGAGCCTGACGCGGCGCTTGAACTCACAAACATGAGATCTGACCTGAGCCCAAGTCGGAGGCTTAACCGACTGAGCCACCCAGGCACCCTGGTTGTCCCTTTTTTAATGTCCTTGTCTACTAATTCTCACATGTGTCAGTTCTAGGTCAGTTTCAGTTGTTTTGGTCCCTGTCCTTCTCTCTGCCCTCCCCACCCCCTCTTACAGGTTGTGTGTGTGTTTTTTAAAAAAATTTTTTAATGTTTTTAAATTTATTTTTGAGAGACAGAGGAGATAGCGTGAGTAGGGGAGAGTCAGAGAGAGAGGGAGACACAGAGTCTGAAGCAGGCTCCAGGCTCTGAGCTGTCAGCACAGAGCCCAATGCAGGGCTTGAATCCACAAACTGTGAGATCATGACCTGAGCTGAAGCCAGACGCTTAACCGACTGAGCCACCCAGGCACCCCAGGTTGTGTTTTCTTACTGCTTACTAAGCCTGGAAATTTTAATTTTTTTAATTAAAAAATTTTGTTTATTAATGTTTATTTGAGAGAGAGAGAGAATCCAAAGTAGGCTCTAAGCTGTCAGCATAGAGCCCGACTTGGGGCTCAAACCTGCAAACCATGAGATCATGACCTGAAGAGAAGAGTCAGATGCTTAACCAACTGAGCCAACCAGGTGCCCTGCCTGACAATTTTTAAAAAATATTTTTAGTTGCTATTATGAATGGATTTTTTCATTTAATTTTTATTTATTTTTTAAATTTTTATTTTTGAGAGAGTGAGCATATGTGCGTGAGCAAGCAAGAGAGGGGCAGAGAGAGAGAGGGAGACAGAGGATCTGAAGCAGGCTCTGCACTGATAGCAGACAGCCTGATGCGGGGCTTAACCTCCTAGACCAAGAGATCATGACCTGAGCTGAAGTCCAACACTTAACTGACTTGAGCCACCCAGGCGCCCCTATGCCTGGAAGTTTTTATTGGATACCAGACATGAATTTTACCTTTTTCTTGGTGTGTATGCTGGGTATTTTTATTTTTCTGTAAATATTCTTTTTTTTTTTTTAACAATTTGTTTATTATTTAAATACAATTTTAGAGAGCACGTGTGAATGGTGGAGAGGGGCTGAGGGGAAGAGAGAATCTTAAGCAGGCTTAACTTGCTTTTAAGTTTGTTAGGCAATGCTAGGGCTAATTTCCCCCTGCTACTGAGGTAATACATTTTTTTTTTAAAGAAAAACATATATTCTTCCATTTATCTTTATAATAGTCAAATGAATCTGTATCTTTTTTTTTTAAGTGTTTATTTTCGAGACAGAGACAGAACACAAGTTGGGGAGGAGCGGGGGCGGGGAGGATGTGGGGGGACTAGAATCCAAAGTGGGCTCCAGGCTCTGTGATGTCAGCACAGAGCCCAAGGTGAAGCTCGAACCCATGAATTGTGAGATCATGACCTGAGCCAAAGCTTAACCAGTTGAGCCACCGAGGTGCCCCAAATGAATCCCTCTCTTACAGATGAGGAAATTGAGGCTCCTAAAATTTAAGTGACACAGCTGATAGGTTGTTGGAGTTTAGAATCAAACTCATGTCTGTCTAGCCCCAATATCTGTGCTTTTTGTTGTGTTTTGTTGTCTTTTTCCAGCTTTGAGATATAATTGACATACAACCTTGTAGGTAAGGTGCTGATTTGATACATGTATATATATATATATAGCTAACACTTTCATTGTATCATAAAATTACCATCTTTTGTGGTAAGATCTATTCTTAGCGACTTACAAATATATAATACGATATTATTAACCATAATCACCATGCTATATATATATTAGATTTCCAGAACTTACTCATCTTCTAATTCGAAGTTTGTCCTCTTTGACCAGCAACTCCGTTTCCTTCACCCCACAGCCCCTCACAGCCACCACTCTATTCTCTGCTTCTATGAATTTGACTTTTTTAGATCCCACATGTAATGGAGATTATACAGTATTTGTCTTTGTCTGATTTGTTTCACTTAGCCCAATGCCCTCAAGATTCATTCATGTGATGCACATGGTAGGATTTCCTTCTTTCTCATGCCTGCATAGTGTTACTCTGTGTGTGTTTGCGTGCGCACTTTGTCCATTTGTCTGTAGATGAGCACCTAAATTGTTTCCACATCTTGGCTATTGCGAGCAGTGCTGCAATAAATACAGCAGTGCAGGAACCTCTTCCAGATGCTGTGTTCACGTTTTTGGGTGTTACATACCCAGATGCAGGATTGCTAAATCATACAGTAGTTCTATTTGAAATGTTTTGATGAATGAGGTAAGACTCTTCAAACTCTGTCCAACTTCCTGGATCATGAGGTTTTCCAGTCTGGCCATCGGGAACAGACACACTTCCCAGCTCTGTGTGAGCTCTGGTCCTTTTCCCTCTAGCCCTCAGGAGTTTCCTCACGAACAAGCACAGTAGTCCTAGAGGGGACTCAGTTCCTCGGTTCTCTCTGAGCTACGCTCTCCTCTCCAGTGCTCTGGCCGGCTGCCTAGCTGCTGTGGTCTTCCTTCACTTTCTGTCTCTTCAGCTCAAGGGGTTGGCTTGGCTCTTCTTTCTTCCCCACGCTAGCCTAGAAACTCTCAGACCAGTGAGCTGGGCAATCATGGGGGGGCCTCACCTCATTTATTTCCCATTCCTCAGGGACTGCTCTCCTTCATTGCCTGATGCCTACTCTCTGGGAAACCATCTTTCATATATTGTTTTCAGTGGCTGGCAGGAAGGTAGATTGGTTCTAGTTATTCCATCTTCGTTGGAATTGAAAATTCCCTCCAGGTATCATTTACATCTTGTTTTTAGTTAAGGTAAATTTCTTATGACAGAATTCACCATTTAAAATTTTCAACCATTCTGGGGTGCCTGGGTGGCTCAGTCGGTTAAGCGTCCGACTTCGGCTCAGGTCATGATCTCATGTTTGTCTGCCTCGGGCTCTGTGCTGACAGCTTAGAGCCTGGAGCCTGCTTCAGATTTTGTGTCTCCCTCTCTCTCTGCCCCTCCCTGCTCATGCTCTGTCTCTCTCTGTCTCAAAAATAAATAAAACATTAAAAAAGTAAAATTTTCAACCATTTTGAAGTGTACAATTCAGTGGCTTCTAATATATTCACAGTGTTGTACAACCATGGCCACTACCTATTTTCAGAACATTTCCATCCTTCCCCAAAAGAAGCCTGTACCCATTAAAGTCATTCCTCATTGCATTAAAAAATTTTTTTTAAACATTATTTATTTTTGAGAGACTGAGAGAGACGGAGCATGAGCAGGGGAGGGGCAGAGAGAGAGGCAGACACAGAATCCGAAGCAGGCTCCAGGCTCTGCGCTGTCAGCACAGAGCCTGACGTGGGGCTCAAACTCACAAACATGACCTGAGCTGAAGTCGAATGCTCAACCGACTGATCCACCGAGGCACCCCTCCTCATTGTGCTTTTAAGTGATGCCCAGCTGCCCTGGGGATCAAGCCCGCGAGGCTCCCCGGGCTGTGGTGGTTCTGAGGGAGACGAAGTACGAGTCCTCTTCTGATTTGCTGGCTCACACCTATCCATCTTTTTGCTCTCCACTGAGCTACTTCTCTGATGGGAAACTTTTCCTGACACCCCCAGGCTGGGCTAGCTTCACTCTTACTTGCTTAGTTAGCTGCAGATGCTGAAGCTCCTCGGACTTCACATGCTAGGCTGCATCTGTCCAGTTGTCTGGCTGTGTCTTCTGCGACACTGGGAGCTGGCTTAGGTCTGCCCTGTTTGCTCTTATGTTCTTGTGCCAGGGGCATGCTATGTGCTCAGATATTTGCTGAGATGAATGAATATGTCATCGGTACCTGGGGACCCAGGTTCTAGAGGCCCAGTGCTGACACCATGCTCACTGTTAGCATCTTGCAGAGTCAGGGCCAGGGAGTTTGCCTTTATCTTGGGTTTCCCCAGAGACAGTGGTGGGGGCCAGAGCACAAGCCCAGGGGACTGACTTCCTACCCGCTGTCCTGCTAGGCAGCTCTGGTCCTGTTTGTGTTCTTCTCATGGCACTGCCTGCCTGTGTGCAGAGGAGGTCCGTGCAGACAGGGTGGGCATGGGAATTGGTTTTCCTTCTTTACTGCTACCAACAGTGTTTTGTTGCTGTTAACACCACCTTACTAGATTCCATAGCTTTCTGGTTACTTCTGGTTAAAATTAATTTTTGACTTGGAATGTAAGCCTCAGTCCTGATCATTTTAAAACTTCTGTTTCGGATAAATAGACACTTTCTCAAAGAAGACATCCAGATGGCCAACAGACACAGGAAACAATGCTCGATGTCCCTAATCATCAGGGAAATACAAATCAAAACCACACTGAGATAGCACCTCACGCTGGTCAGAGTGGCTAAAATGAACAAATCAGGAGACTATGGATGCTGGCGAGGATGTAGAGAAATGGGAACCCTCTTGCACTGTTGGTGCAAATGCAAACTGGTGCAGCCGCTCTGGAAAACAGTGCGGAAGTTCCTCAACAAATTAAAAATAGAACTACTCTATGACCCAGCAATAGCACTGCTAGGAATTTACCCAAGGGATACAGGAGTGCTGATGCATAGGGGCACATGGACCCCAATGTTTATATCAGCACTTTCAACAATAGCCAAATTATGGAAAGAGCCTAAATGTCCATCAACTGACGAATGGATCAAGAAGACATGATTTATATATACAATGGAGTACTACTTGCCAATGAGAAAGAATGAAATCCTGCCATTTGCAGCAACATGGATGGAACTGGAGGGTATTATGATAAGTGAAATAAGTCAGTCAGAGAAAGACAGATATCATATGTTTTCACTCCAATATGGAGCTTGAGAAACTTAACATAAGACCATGGGGGAGGGGGAGGGGAGAAAACAGTTTCAAAGAGAGAGGGAGGCAAGCCATAAGAGACTCTTAAATACAGAGCCATAAGAGACTCTTAAATACAGAGAACAAACTGAAGGTTGATGGGGGTTAGGGGAGAGGGGAAGTGGGTGATGGCGATTGAGGAGGGCACTTTTTGGGTCTTGTATGGAAGCCAATTTGACAATAAAGTATATTTAAAAAAAAAAGAAAACCTTGAATCTTAGGGTTCCTGGGTAGCTTAGTTAAGCATCCAACTCTTGATTTCAGCTTAGGCCATGGTCTCACAGTTTGTGGGTTTGAGACACATTGGGCTCTGTACTCCCTGCATGGAGTCTGCTTGTGATTTTCTGTACCCCCTTTTCTCTGCCCCACCCCTGCTCACTCTCTCTCAAAAAATAAACATTGAAAAACAAAACTTCAGTCTCAAACTCACTGCACACTCTTCTCTCCTTCTGCACGGGCCACAGCTGGGGCTGAAGCACGTGTGGTGAGCATTCCTCCCCTCTTCCCTACACATGCTGGGCACACGTGGGCCTCCAGCTGCCTAATGCCAGGGAGGCCAGCTGGGGGGGGGGGCGGGCGGGCGGGAAGAGATTCTGTTCATGGGACAGGTCATGTGTTGGTTATGGGCAATGTCCTGGTTTCAGTCTAGGTGTGGGGCTCTTTGCAATGTTGGTGGCATCCACTCTGCGTGGGTGTGTGTGACCACATGTTTCCATATGGAGGGGGAACTCCCGCCTCTCTGAGAAGAATGGCAGCCCTGCCTCTTCCATGGCTTTCCTGGGTGGGGCCTCCTATTGCATTGTCCAGGGCTCCCTCCTTAATAACCACCAGGGTCCTTTCCATACCCTTTGAGGGCCATAGACGACAGGATGGGGTGAAGGTTTCCTGGACATATCACACTGGAGGATCTTCAGACCCTACAGTCCTGGGTTACTCTAGCAGGTGAGAAATCTCTGCACCAGGAGCAGGCAATAGTGTTGAAGGTCAAGTCTCCACATGCATGATCCTCCCTTTCCATTTTTTTGAAGGCTGAAAAGGAACCGTACCCTCAGGTGCTCAGAATGCTCGCCTAGAGCCCTGTGTGGCTCTGTGGATGGCACCAGATTGGCCTACAATCTTTGCAGCTCAACAGGCACACATCTGGGGACAAGATGCCATTCTCCCTGCCCTGTAGGTCCCAGTCCTCAGGTGTGGTTCATTTGGAGCTACTTTTGGCCGTAGGAGGGGGAGGAGCCCCTCTCTTCCATGGGGGACTTGGCTCTTCCCTGCACACATAGAAGGCTGATCACCTCCTCTTGGAAGCCTCATTTGTCTCCTCATGGCTGGTTCTGCATCTCTCAGCAAGCACAACTACCTTTAGGACATGCGGTACTTGGTGACTTTTCGAGACCTTAGCCACATGCGCTCAAGCAACAGATCTTCCATTCCTCTGCTCCAGACAGAGTGAGTGTCTGCCAAGGGGATGCTCATCTTTGAAGTTTTCAAGTCCACAGCCTTGCCTGGGATAGACAGTTCGTGGGGTCGAATTACAGCAGGAAGTGTGGCAGCAGAGTGGCTGCCTGTTTCGCTGTATGCACAGGCTCCCAGGAGGATCTCTGACTACACTCCTTATGAAGAGGCCTCTTCCTGTAAGAGGCCGGATTGACGAGCCACTTCTCTTCTCTGAGCACACAGTGGAACAGACTGCGGGCCCAGCCTTCCTCTGGTGCCTGATGAGCTGGAAGGGTTTCCATGGTGATGGCACGTATCATTCCTCCTCTCCATCTTGCAGGGCCACTGCAGAGGTGGGAGCTGCCTGCCTTTGGTATGCGGTTCAGAGCCCAGGCCACAGCTGGCTTTTGGTTTCCTGCACACTTGCACTGACACTGGAAGGGACAGCCTGTCAGAGGCTCTATGGGCAACCAACCTGGAGGTATCAGGCAGAGACGTGCTTAAGAAGCAGTTTCGTCTTCCTAGAAAGATCAAAAACTAGTTGAGCAAAGTGTTCTGCATTCCTAGGTTGAAAACTGGTGCTTTGTTGTTTAAAATTGTATGTATAAGATGACTTAATAAGCTCTTATTTTTGTTTCAAATCTGCACAGCCCAATTCCCTTCATTTGTGCAGAAAATTTTGAGCAGTCACTATGTGCCAGGCATATTCTAGGTACCAAGGATGTAGCACTGAATGAAACAGATAAAAATCTCTGCCCTCATCCTAGCCAGAAGAAACCAGCTATCTGCAAAGTATTAGTAAGCTATACCATATGCTACAGAGTGACAGGTGCCATGGAGAAGATAAAGTAGGGAAGGGGGAATGTCCTTGGGTGTGTGGATGGATAGATGGGTTGAAGTTTTAAATAGGTTATGGAGGTCGTCACTGAGAAGGTTCTTTTGAGCAAAGATTTGAAGGAGATTAGAAAGCAGGGCAGAGAATATCCAGGGCTAGGATTATCCAGGCAGAGGAGAGAGCTAGTGCAAAGGCCCTGAGGTAGGAATGGATTTGGCCTGTTTGAGAAGCCACAGAAAGGTCAGTGGGGCTGGAGCATAGTGAGTAATAGAGGGAGGGTTAGGAGACAATGCCAGAGAGGTGGGCAGGCACCAAATCATGTAGGACATTAAAGGCCATAAAAGTGAGTTTAGATTTTAGGTGCAGATCCCTGGGGGACCAAAAGATTATTGAGAAGAGGGTAGTGTTGAGCTGGGAAGATGGAGACTGGGGAGGTTGAAGTTCAGGTTATGGAGAGTTTGAAAGTATTGGTAGTCATAATGTCTAGCAGATGACCACAGGAATGAGTGACAGGCAGATGGAGGACATGCTCATGGGAGAATTGTCCAGTAATTTTGAGAGCAGGACCCTGGAAGAAATAAACAGAGTGGTGTTAGAGTGGCACTGAGCTGGGAGCCAAAATCTCCAAGGAGGGAAGGAGGTGACCCCAGTCTTTGCAGCAAGACAGACAAATGGATGATGTAGTCTAGACATGAGATTCCGGGCTGGGGTTTTGGGGCAGAGAAAGGGAGTGTAGTCTGGAGGCAGCAGTGAGGATCCCTGGTGGCGGTGAAGGGGGTTACCCTCTGCCCTGATGCTGATGGGGTCTGGGGGAGGGTTGGCAACTGGGAGCCGAGATTCCCTCCTGGTGTGAAGTACACCTGTCTTAGCTAATAAGAACTCCCGTTTCTCTTAATGAATCCTAACTGAGAGTATTACTGCTCAATACTAGTTTTCTTGGTATGGATGAAATTGAGCAAGGATATTTCAGAAGTTCTTTTCCCTAGACATGGAATAATAGGAGTTGAAGGTTTATACTTGGTCTTTAGAGGCATCTATGGTTAAAACAGAGCCCCTCTTTACTGCTTGTAGGATTCTGTCTCAAGGTTCATCATCCCCCCTGATGGTCTGCCTCCAGAGCATAGAGGAAGAAAAAGTTGACTCAGAAGGCATGCACTTGCCAGGAAAAGAACAAGAGTGGAGGGGGATAAAAGGAAAAAGGAAGGAAAAGCATTTGTGAAGTCAACAGGAATATTTCAGGTGGAATGAACTCCCTGCAGAAGTGACTCTCAGGAAGGCAAGGTCCTTCGTTCATTTGCCCTACAGACGACAGGTTTTTCAAGAGCGTCTGGAGATCCCAGGGGTCCCCAGGGCCCCTTCAGGGATGCAAGAGAGGTCAGGAGTGTTTCAGTAATAATACTAAGATGTTATTGCCTTTTGCATTCTCTTCTCTCACAAGTGGACAGTGGAGTTTTGCAGAAGCTAATTGAAGTTCGATATCCCAGCAGACTGAACGCAGAAGCAGATAGAGAAACTAGCTGTCTTTTTAAAGCCAGATAGTAAAGAAAGCCATAGGAATGTAAAACAATGTCAGTCTTCTCACTAAACAGTTTTTTTTTTTAAATCTAGGAAAACAGAGTTATTTTTCACAAAACTATATTAACATTAGGAGGATTATTGCAATGTTTGAATCAATTAGTAAATATTTTTTTGGGGGCACCTGGTGGTTCAGTTGGTTAAATGTTTCACTTCAGCTCATGTTATGATCTCACGGTTCATGGGTTCGAGCCTACTTTGGATTCTGTGTCTCCCTCTCTGCCCCTCCCCTACTCATGCTCTGTTTCTCTCTGTCTCAATAATAAATAAACATAAAAAATATTTTTGAAATTCTCCTTTTAATTTCTAATACAATAAATATTGATCAGCATAATCCTTATAAACAAAAGCTCTTTGTGGTACTTAATAGTTTTTAAGCATAAAGGAATCCAGAGACCAAACAGTTTGAAAACTAGTGGTTTAGTAGGTAAGAGACCAGGCTCTGGAGTTAGTGTTCTGGGGTGTGAACCCAGGGTTTGTGATCTTAGGCAAGTCACTTTACCTCTCTGCGAGTTGGTTTCCTTCTCTGTAAAGTAGGCTATCCCATACGGTTACATGAACAGCAAATAGAGTAATCTATTAATAATGCTCTGCACAGTGTCGGGCACAGAATGATCATTTCATAAGTGCTTACTATTTCATTATATAACTGATCAAATATCTATTCTATGCGAAACCATACTAAGTCCTGTGAAGGATGTAAAATGCGTAAGTTATGACTCTGACTCTAAAGGGGTTCTGCCACCCAACAGGGGAGAGATTTTCAGATTTGTGGTTGGCATCTTTGGTTTCAATTTCCAGCTCTACCCTTGACTAATGACCCGACCTTGAGTGAACGCCTTCCTGTGGGGTAAATTCAGATAATAAAGTCATCCACAATGGTCCACTGAAGAGAGACTAAGTTCCCACTTGTATCTTTCAGGCATCACTGCCTGGCTCAGTTTAACACTTTTTCTCCTTAATAATTGTGCTAAATCTTTCTCTGCTTTCCATTTCCAGAATTTAGTTTCCTCCGGAGATAGTGTAACTATGCCACTAGAGGGCACCCTCTGCCTTCTTATTTATTCATTTGCAGCTTTCTCTTAATTTGGAAATCTTTTAGCTGAGTCGGATGGGAAGTGCAGATTTTGTCTCAGCTTGGTGAGTGTGGTAAGTTTTATCTGCAAATCCTGACACTGTTTTTATGAGTCAATACACACTGAGACCTCTTGAAATAAAACTGAGGGAGAGGGGTTGGCGGAAGGAAGGGATACTGTTGGTTATCCCCACCATCCCCTGACATCACTGAGCATCTTCTCTATGCCGGGACCCTGCTAAGTGCTTCAAGTGAATCATGTAATGGAATCTCAGAGCAACACCAAGGGGTATTTTGAATAGCTGAGGAACCAGGCTCTGGTTGGTTAGGTAACTTGTATAAAGTCCATTGTGGTGGATCGAGTTCAAGTCCTGCTATTCTGAAAAAGGGAGTGCTACACAGTGATCCTGGATGAAGAGGAGGCTCAAGAGGTGGGGTTGATTAACTCTGTAGAGGAGTGTGTGCTGATGCAGAGAAGGGTGAGAGCTGTGGAGGGAGGGAGGCCCAGGCCTCATGGGAGGCAGGGTTTGGACAGAAGACGACCAGAGAGCATTTGGCCAGGCAATGAAATAACTCTTGGCACAATGAAGTCTGCCTTCGGGGCTCCTCAGCCCTGGCTGTGAGTAAGTCCTCAGAGTTGGGAGCAAGTATCACTTTTCTAGGATGGTATTTCTCAGTCTTAGCAGACATAAAACCCCCTTTACTGTCCTGAAGTGAAATTCAAAGACAGTTACGGATCTATGTTTGCACGTATGCTTACATATAATACACAAGGAAAGGACCGCAAACAATCGAGTGTCAGGCCTGCCTATCTATGTACAGACACACCCAAACCGGCGGCACAACTTTCCTAGCTGTCCACCAGGGGGCAGCACACCTCTTTGGTTGCTGTGACAGCTCCGTCCCAGTCAGCGGGACTCCTCCCAAGGTGGCCTGGTAGTTTCCCTGAGGGGCCCTTGAGTGGCGAGGGCGGGGCTATAAAGACAGGAAGTCAGAGTATGGAGCTGATGCTCAAGTTAGTTGATTTCTGGTCTCCATGATTAGAGTTCTCCTCTGCTTTAAAATTGTAGTCATTGCCACTTGCTTAAAAAGTGACAATGAAGTAACATATTTACTTTCACTGAAATTTTTGAGGTTACTTTGCATCCATCATAGTAAGCGGCCAGTATTCGTTTAATATTTTCCTTAAATTGGTTTAACTTTTCTTTAACCTAGATACATATATTTAAATGGAAACTTTAAGGTATAAATGGATAACTCGTATCACCTAGTATAATTATAGTGTAACCTATAAAAACTAAAATACAATGAGTTGCCACAGTCTTGCTGATTCTTACTGTGTTTCCCACCAAAGGCCCATTCTCTTTATAAAAAGGGATTTTAACAAGTGTTGAAGAACTTTTGCAGACATATTCACACTGAATGGACAGAATCTCCTTAATTAGGACTAAAAGAGGCATCAAGGGATATTTTCCTCAATAAGAGAACCCACTTCATTCATTCATTCATTCATTCATTCATTCATTCATTCATTCATCATTTTCTTTGATAGAGAACAGTGCAGAGCCTGATGCGGGGCTCTAACTCATGAACCATGAGATCATGACCTGAGCTGAAGTCAGACATTCAACCGACTGAGCCACCCAGGTGCCCCTGAGAATCCACATTATATAAAGCTTTGTCTGTGTGCCCCTAAAATTATCCCCCATACAACAATGGACAAAATGTCTCCTACTCTGGGACCCTGGTTCTGCAGGTCAAGGGATCACTTACTAGCTGTGTGTCCTGCACATGTCATTTACCCCTCTGGTTCTTTATGTCCTCACCTGTCATATGAGAAGATTAGAAGAAACCTCTGCAGTTCTTCAGGACCTAAAGGTTGAAGACTCTCTGAAGCCTTATTTTTCAATGGAAGACTAGGACTTAAGGAAGGCATCCTTCCATTTTGTGTTTAGAACTTTTGATGAAGGGCCCTTGCCAGAGTCCAGCTCCAGCAGGTCCAGGGTTCCCCTGAAGGATGGACAGTGTCGGCGAGAGAGAGTGAGAGAGCT
>NC_043705.1:98698776-98704604 GCF_006229205.1 Suricata suricatta | reverse complement strand
AGGCACTCATGTTGTCATAGGTTTTTTTTTTTTTTTTTTTTTTTTTACAAAACCTCAGGTCTAACCTTAAGGAAGCGACCTTTAACCAAGAGGCAAACAGCATTGTTTAGTAAAGGTCAGTTTTTTATGAGTAAGGGTCATTAGGCTGTTTATAACTCTAAGAAAAAGTTCCCAGAAAAACAGGTTCTCAGGAGTCATAATGTCTGCTCTCACAGTCCCAAAGATGATTGATGTATTTTATTGCAGTGGTGACTTTTACAAAGGTGTTCAGGCCCAGAAGGTAGTCAGTTATCAGTTAATTACTCAGGGCAAAATTATAAGTTGCATTAGGGTGTATCTAGTTTACTCATCTTTTCCCTGACCAGGTGTAATCATGCCTCAGGGACAGGGCAGGGGGATAGGCTGCTCCTGACACTAATCAGCAAAGCACTCTGAGGTTTGGTGCCCAAGCAGAAATGAAAAGTTTCAGGAGGGTAGATTTTGGGAGCTATCTGGGGGCAAGAGATTGTGCTAGCTTGCCGTACCCTCACCAGTAATTTTCGCTCTGCCAGTGAGTTCAAATAGCTTCCAACAGGCCCTGGAGAAAGTCAAGAGTTCTCACAAACCCCAACCAGCACTCTCTCTCCTGAGAGGCAGTTTAACCTAACATAGCAGAGCAGCTAAGAGCTGAGACTCTGGAGTCCATGAAACTTGGATACAAATCCTTGCTCTGATCTTCCTGGTTTTGTGACTTTAACCAAATTACTTCTTTGGCTTTACTTCCATATCTATAAATAGGGATAGTAATAGTATTTATCCTTAGTGTGAAGATGGAATTATAATATTTATGTCAGGTACTCAGTACAGTGTCTGGCCCATATGTTAGCAGTTATTCCCGTTTGTTGTGGTAATTCCCAAGATTTTTTAAAAAAAGAAATTGGTAAACCCTAGAAATAAGCCATTGGGGGATGTGTTTGGTGGCCCTGCTCCCAATATTTTTAAGATGATAAATGAATATTATGGGCACCCAAGAAGGGGAGGCCTTGTCTGAGAAAGGTGAATGTGAATGTACAAGGTGAATGTGAATGTCCAAGGTCATCCCATTGACACATGGTCTTGATGGTGGGTTTGGGACTTTAAAAAAAGTTAAAAAATTTTTTTTCTTGTTTTAAAGCACTAGCTGAGTGACTTGTGGCTTTCCAGCCGACAGGCTTCCTTTATCTCTGACTGGCCCCTGGACGTAGGTACATGCAATTGTGTGAATAGAACAGGAGAGTGGGGGGAACAGTAGTGGGGCAAGGTTTGTCCCTGGTGGCCCTTGAGCTGCCCTACCACCAAGGTAGGTCTCTTCTCTGCCGGGTGGGGGCAGGCAGGGTGACTGGGAGCCTGGTGTTTGGAAGACCAGCACTGCTCATGCTTGCTGCCACCTCTGGTACATTCCACACCAGGTAGTGTTCTCTTAGAGGACACCTTGTTGGCATGACCATGTGAAAGCTACCTAAATGCTGCCTAATGCTACCCCAAAGAGAGAATTCTATTATTTAAGCTGTGGACCTGAATTTTCATTCAGATTTGACCACTAATGAGTTCTGTGACCTTTCTGAACATTTCTGTTTCTTCTTTTTTTATTTGTAAAATGAAAGATCAGGTCATACCAGTGGCTTTAGAGTTATAATTTATACGTGTTCGTGTGGTAGGTAGGTCACAGAATCCTTAGGCTGATGACAATTAGAATTTCTCTACAGAAGAATGCATGTCCCCACACATTTTATATAAAATTCAGGGTGTTTTAAGACTCCCCTGGAAACCCATCCTTGGATTCCAGCTTGCAACCATTCTATGCGTCATTCAGCTTACAAGGTTCTATGAAGCCCATGGCTTCCAAGTCGGTTCTCCTACAGAGACCACACCAAATGAATAATCTGTCCATTTGTAAACAAGTGCTTAGCACATTCGCCCCTCCAGTTCAGCCAGCCGCAGCTCAGCAGGGCTGTGGAGAGATGTGTCTCCCTGGGCCTTTGCACACGCCATGCAGGTTACTCCCTGCACAAGGCATCCCCAGCTGAGGCATCCCCAGCTGATGGCCAGGCCTTTTCCTAATTCACACAAAAGGGGGACATGGGCCAGCAGCAGACTGTGCCACATGTACTCGCGCACCAAAATATAAGATGCAGCGGGACACTTTCCACCCGAGGGCTTGCTGTCCCTTTGTGGACTCAGTAGACAGCATTAATTGGTGGCTAGAGAGAAGGCTAGCAATACACACTTAAAGAAAACTCAGGCAAGACTGAGCTCCTTGAATTATGACTCTGGTGGAAAGTAACTGGATTCATTGGAGTTCTCAGTTGCAGGTAATGTAAACCGATTTGCTGATCTGAGCAGAAAAGGAAAGCATATCAGGTGGTTCACAGCTACAGCCCAGGTGCGAGATAAAGGACAGTGACAAGGGAGGTCAGGTGTCTGTCCCAATTGCAGTCTGCATGATGACACAGCCCCAGTCTGGCATAGATACCAGGCTTATGCTGCCACCGCTGGGATCATGGGATGGAAGATGTTGTCACCACTGCAGTTAAACTGAACTCTCTAGGGCCTTGTTTCGCTACACATGCACATCTAATTTGTTGAACCTGGGTCATGTGTTTAACCATCCCAGCTGCAAGGTACACTGGGAAAGTGAGTGACTGACATTCCCCAATCTGTAGAGGGTGTGCTCTCTTCTTCCCTCCAAGACCCTGAAGGGCGAGGGGTCCCTCTTCCCCCTGGCCCCCCAATAATTGAAGGCAGCTCTCCAAAATCAACAGACATTCTACAGAAACAGAAATCAGCCAAAACTGGCTTCCATGAAAAGAACCCTTAGAGGCTACAGTATGTTTCGTGACACCAAGGGTAGCAGTGAAGCTGGACCTCTAGAAAGGCCTGGAACCAGGTACTTGAAAATCAGCAGAACTCTTCCCCCAGATCTCATCTCTGTGTCTCTGTGCTGCTCCTTCATTTTCTCTTTCTGCATTCTGATATTTTTCCATTTAGGAGGCAAGATCTTGTGGTAAAATTGGGGTCTTTAGAACTCTCCCAGGAAGGAGAGCTAGGCACAAGAGGTGGCTCCCAATCCCCTCACACCTTCATTCTGGCCACTCAGGATGGGTCTCTGTTGTTCTACATGGTTTTTGCCCACTGTGGAGGTGGCTTTGGGTAATCTGAGCATCTCTCTGAGGCTGCAGTTAGAGGTCTTCCTCACATTGCTGGTGGAGGGTCTGGGGTCTCAGTGACTTAAGATTCTGGTTGTCCCATGAATGAGCTGGCACATGCACAGCTGAGGAGAGGCCTCAGCGTGTGGAAGACTCTGAGCAGATGTTAGTTATATCCCTGGGATCTCCTTTCCTCCAAAGTGTATTTCTTTCCTCTTTTTTTTTTTTCTCTTTCTTGGCTCCCTCTGTCCCTTCTTCATTCATTTTCCCCCAAAAATATGTACTGAAGGCCTTCTGTGTGCCTGGTTCCATTGTAGGTGCTGAGAACTGAGAACTCTCTGACCAAGGCTTTCATTTCAGTAGAAAGCAAGCAAACAGATAATTTCTGATGGTGGTAAGTGCTGTAAAGGAACCAAACAGAAGAGGCAGGGGCTGGGTCTGGGGGAGGGCTGCTTTGAAGGGGTGATTAGGGAAGATGTCTCTGGGGTGGTGATTAGGAACTGAGACAGGAAGGATGGGAGGGAATAGCTTGGGGAACAGCCCTGAGGTGAGAACATGCTGGAAGGAAGGAAGGAAGGAAGGAGCAAACATGTGGTTGGAGCATGGCAGGGTAAGTGTGATGGGAGATAAAAGTGGAGGGAAGGCCAAGGCCACATCAGGAAGGGCTCTGTAACAACATGCTTGATCTAAGCACAAGGGGTGGGGAAGCCATTTAAGTAGAGCCCAATTGTGATCTGGTTTACAGTAAAAGAAAATTGTTTTTATCAGGGAACCACAGACTGAGGGACATTCTACAACCAAACTAAACAACAAAGACAACCCAACTGGCCTGTAGTCTTAAAAAATGTCAAGGTCTTGAAAGACAAAAGAAGGTCTGAGGAACTATTGCACATTAAAGAGCCATGGCAACTGAGTGCATTGTGTGGTCCTGGACCAGGTTTTTTTGGTTTTTGTGTTTATGAACTTCTTTGTTGGCTTATTAGCTATAATGGTGTGTGTGTGTGTGTGTGTGTGTGTGTGTGTGTGTGTGTGTGTGTTTCTTCTTTTTTTAGTAGTTGCTTTAGAATTTATAGTATACTTGTTTAGCTCATGACACTCCACTTTGAGGTGATATTATATCACTCGATACTTCATGTATTGTGTAAGAACCTTGAATAGTATACTTGTGTTTCCTCCCCGTCCAGCCTTTTGTGCTATTACTGTCATACATTTGTACTTTCTAATATGTTATAAACCCCATATTACAGCGTCATTATTTTTGTTTAAACCGTCCATCACTTCTAAAGAGATTGAAATAAAACATGACTCCCCGCCCCTACCTCCCACCCCCAGTGTTCTTCACTCCTTTGTGGGCTCCAGATAGCCAACTGGGGTCTCTTCTGCTGGCAGGACTCCTTCAGTCTAATTCTTGAAGTATGGATCTGCTGGTAATGAGTCCCTTCAGCTTTTGTATGTCTGAAAAAGTCTTTAATGTAGGATTCTAGGTTGAAGTTCCGTTGCTTCTCATCTTGCACGCTTTTCAATGAGGAGAAATCTGCTATTATTCTTGTCCCTGTTGCTCTGTGCCTAATGGCTTTTCCTTTTAATAGCTACTTCTCCCTGCCCCCAACCACCCCCATATCACTGATATTGAACAATTATATTATAATGTTTTCTTCATGTTTCTCCTGTTTGGAGTTTTTTGGCTTTTCATGTCTCTGGGTTTATAGTTTTTATCAAGTTTGGAAAGTTTTCATCCATTTTTTTCAAATAGTCTTTTCTTTCTGTGACACCCCCCCCTTCTTTGGGGCTCCAGTTACATGTATATTAAGCCTCTGAAGCTGTCTCATAGTCCACTGATGCTTTTTTCATTTTTTCCCCCAGCTTTTTACTTTGTGTATTTCCATTTTGTATGATTTCTATTACTGTGTCTCCTGTTTTACTAATATTTTTTCCAGAATTTTTAATCTCTCCCCCCACCTTTGTTTTTGGCACATGATTTCATATCTTTCCAAAATCATTAGTATTAACTCTTTGTTAGAACAAACCATATGGAAGTATGGAGAATTCTTTTTATTTTTTGTAATGTTTGCTTATTTTTGAGAGAAAGAGAGAGAGAGAGAGAGAGAGAGAGAGAGAGAGAGAGACAGAGAGAATGAGTCAGGGAGGAGCAGAGAGACAGGGAGACACAGAGTCTGAAGGAGGCTCCAGGCTCAGAGCTGTCAGCACAGAGTCCAACGCAGGGCTCAAATGTATGAACTCCAAGATCATGACCAGAGCCAAAGTTGGACACTTAAGTGACTGAGCCACCTAGGTACCCTAGATGGGTAGAGAATTCTAATGAAGGTTTTTTAAAAATATCTTTCTGGAACTGCCAAAAATTAGCATGATAATATTTGCCATATAAAATAATATTCAAGGGGTGTCTGACTTTGGCTCAGGTCGTGATTTCACAGTTTGTTTTTTGAGCCCCACATTGGGCTCTATACTAACAGCTCAGAGCCTGGAGCCTGCTTCAGATTGTGTGTGTTCTCTCTCTCTGCCCCTCCCCCACTTGTGCTCTGTCTCTCTAAATAAATAAATAAAAATAAACATGAAAAAATATCAGAAAATATAATATTTATTTCTCATTAACAACAAAGCAGAAACAATGTGCCCATATACATTTTTGTCTACCTAGTATCT